>NW_026648352.1:0-114460 GCF_030028045.1 Hippopotamus amphibius kiboko
TTCCCCACGGAAAGTGGTGTCAAAAAGCTCCCTTACAGGAATGCAGGGCACTGTCCCTTTGAAGCCCTCAACGCAGCAGGCTGTCATGGACTCGGCTGCAGGCCTTTGTGGCTGCAGAGACTGCAGCTCCTCTGGAGGTTATGGGTCAATTTGCACTCCTCTTTGAGTAAATGAGGCTTGTGGGATGAGCACCTTGCAAAGAGTGGCAAGCAGCCTGCTCCTTTTGGTGAGACGCACGTGTGGTGAGAGAGGCTTGGCAGCAGAGAAGAAGCAAGAGGGGCAGCCAGGGAGGGGATTTGCATGCAGCTTGGAGGTCCCAGATGTCCTGCTTCCCCACCAGGGAATGCTGGCGATGCCCATCAGGCCCTATTCACAAGTGGGCCCCCAGCTTCTGGATCTGCCCTGTCCCAGCCACGAAAACACACACAGGCCGAACCCTGAGCCCTGCTTAGGGTGACCTTTGCGGCCCAGGTGGTTGGAATGGCACCACTGTGTTAGGGGAGAGGAGGCCCGAGGAGGCCTTCAGGGAGCTGCCACAGCATAGCAGTGCTCCAGAAAAGGCACTCTCCTTTCTGTAGGCTGCATGCGCACTCGAGCTGCTGCTTGAGGCAGAGAGAGGACAGCTAGGCGATCCATGGCTGAAGGCAATGCAGAGAGATGTTTTGGTGGGGCGGTGGCTCCATCTGCTGGCTGACAAGCGTGGAAGGAGAAGCCTCATTCCCACTGAGTTCCGGAGGAAGTTTCCAAACATTAGGCACTCTGGGTGCACAAGCTAGGGAGTGCTACTGAGGACTTCCCTCTGGCAACAGAGTGGGCACCAAGGGCATCTGGGCTGGAGGGTGCTTGGAAGCCGCAGGGGAGCCATTGGGCACCCAGTGCTCTCTGATGGAGAACACTGCAGGCCCGAGCATCCATGAACTCCTCCAAGGCTTTGGAGGGGGAAAGTTGTCCTTAGCAGAAGGCTTCCTGCCTCGTGCAGCAGGCCTTTCTGGATGGCGACGCTGCAGCTTCCTTGCAGGCTGCTGGTCCAGGGGCATGTGTCCCCTGGTCCAGAGTGCTGTAGGAGGAGCTCCTAGCAAGGGGAGCCAAGCACCTTGTTTCCTTGGCCTAGACTGGGCTGTGCACACAGAGGCCTGCCAGCAGTGAAGACAGCGCAGGCAGCAAGGGGATGTGTCAGGCAGATAAGAGGCAGCAGGAGTCCCACTTGAAAGTGGGGTCATGACTGTTTTGACCCCAGGCTCCAACGGCAACCTGCATACATAGCCTCTGGACCTGCAGCTTCCCAGGAGTGCAAGAGACACACAGGCAACACCCTGTTGCCTTCTCGTATGAACTGTGCTCCATGGAGGTCCTGTTGCCTGGCAGTGGCCTAGGCCAGCACAGACCCTAGGGAGGCCTGGCCCAGCCTGGGATGGGCCGCGACCTAGCAGGGCAACGGGCAAGCCTGGAACTTGAGGCCAGGCTGCAGGCTCATTCCAGGTTGGGCCTGGTGCAGAGAGCCTTGAGCCAGGACCTACAGGGCGAATGCTCAGGCCAGTGGCTTCTCCCTGTAATCCATGTTCCTCACTCGGGCTGCTCTGCTTGTCAGACCCACACTCCCTAGAAGTGTGTTTCTGAGGCATTTGGACAGTTGGGAAGTGGAGGCTCTCCCAACATTGGAGGCCTGCCTTGAACATTGCTCTGCATACTAAGAGGATTCCCTGCACCTCTGGTGCTGGGGAGAGATTTTCTGCACACAGGAGTCATTGGCACACACAGTGTTTCCCCACGGAAAGTGGTGTCAAAAAGCTCCCTTACAGGAATGCAGGGCACTGTCCCTTTGAAGCCCTCAACGCAGCAGGCTGTCATGGACTCGGCTGCAGGCCTTTGTGGCTGCAGAGACTGCAGCTCCTCTGGAGGTTATGGGTCAATTTGCACTCCTCTTTGAGTAAATGAGGCTTGTGGGATGAGCACCTTGCAAAGAGTGGCAAGCAGCCTGCTCCTTTTGGTGAGACGCACGTGTGGTGAGAGAGGCTTGGCAGCAGAGAAGAAGCAAGAGGGGCAGCCAGGGAGGGGATTTGCATGCAGCTTGGAGGTCCCAGATGTCCTGCTTCCCCACCAGGGAATGCTGGCGATGCCCATCAGGCCCTATTCACAAGTGGGCCCCCAGCTTCTGGATCTGCCCTGTCCCAGCCACGAAAACACACACAGGCCGAACCCTGAGCCCTGCTTAGGGTGACCTTTGCGGCCCAGGTGGTTGGAATGGCACCACTGTGTTAGGGGAGAGGAGGCCCGAGGAGGCCTTCAGGGAGCTGCCACAGCATAGCAGTGCTCCAGAAAAGGCACTCTCCTTTCTGTAGGCTGCATGCGCACTCGAGCTGCTGCTTGAGGCAGAGAGAGGACAGCTAGGCGATCCATGGCTGAAGGCAATGCAGAGAGATGTTTTGGTGGGGCGGTGGCTCCATCTGCTGGCTGACAAGCGTGGAAGGAGAAGCCTCATTCCCACTGAGTTCCGGAGGAAGTTTCCAAACATTAGGCACTCTGGGTGCACAAGCTAGGGAGTGCTACTGAGGACTTCCCTCTGGCAACAGAGTGGGCACCAAGGGCATCTGGGCTGGAGGGTGCTTGGAAGCCGCAGGGGAGCCATTGGGCACCCAGTGCTCTCTGATGGAGAACACTGCAGGCCCGAGCATCCATGAACTCCTCCAAGGCTTTGGAGGGGGAAAGTTGTCCTTAGCAGAAGGCTTCCTGCCTCGTGCAGCAGGCCTTTCTGGATGGCGACGCTGCAGCTTCCTTGCAGGCTGCTGGTCCAGGGGCATGTGTCCCCTGGTCCAGAGTGCTGTAGGAGGAGCTCCTAGCAAGGGGAGCCAAGCACCTTGTTTCCTTGGCCTAGACTGGGCTGTGCACACAGAGGCCTGCCAGCAGTGAAGACAGCGCAGGCAGCAAGGGGATGTGTCAGGCAGATAAGAGGCAGCAGGAGTCCCACTTGAAAGTGGGGTCATGACTGTTTTGACCCCAGGCTCCAACGGCAACCTGCATACATAGCCTCTGGACCTGCAGCTTCCCAGGAGTGCAAGAGACACACAGGCAACACCCTGTTGCCTTCTCGTATGAACTGTGCTCCATGGAGGTCCTGTTGCCTGGCAGTGGCCTAGGCCAGCACAGACCCTAGGGAGGCCTGGCCCAGCCTGGGATGGGCCGCGACCTAGCAGGGCAACGGGCAAGCCTGGAACTTGAGGCCAGGCTGCAGGCTCATTCCAGGTTGGGCCTGGTGCAGAGAGCCTTGAGCCAGGACCTACAGGGCGAATGCTCAGGCCAGTGGCTTCTCCCTGTAATCCATGTTCCTCACTCGGGCTGCTCTGCTTGTCAGACCCACACTCCCTAGAAGTGTGTTTCTGAGGCATTTGGACAGTTGGGAAGTGGAGGCTCTCCCAACATTGGAGGCCTGCCTTGAACATTGCTCTGCATACTAAGAGGATTCCCTGCACCTCTGGTGCTGGGGAGAGATTTTCTGCACACAGGAGTCATTGGCACACACAGTGTTTCCCCACGGAAAGTGGTGTCAAAAAGCTCCCTTACAGGAATGCAGGGCACTGTCCCTTTGAAGCCCTCAACGCAGCAGGCTGTCATGGACTCGGCTGCAGGCCTTTGTGGCTGCAGAGACTGCAGCTCCTCTGGAGGTTATGGGTCAATTTGCACTCCTCTTTGAGTAAATGAGGCTTGTGGGATGAGCACCTTGCAAAGAGTGGCAAGCAGCCTGCTCCTTTTGGTGAGACGCACGTGTGGTGAGAGAGGCTTGGCAGCAGAGAAGAAGCAAGAGGGGCAGCCAGGGAGGGGATTTGCATGCAGCTTGGAGGTCCCAGATGTCCTGCTTCCCCACCAGGGAATGCTGGCGATGCCCATCAGGCCCTATTCACAAGTGGGCCCCCAGCTTCTGGATCTGCCCTGTCCCAGCCACGAAAACACACACAGGCCGAACCCTGAGCCCTGCTTAGGGTGACCTTTGCGGCCCAGGTGGTTGGAATGGCACCACTGTGTTAGGGGAGAGGAGGCCCGAGGAGGCCTTCAGGGAGCTGCCACAGCATAGCAGTGCTCCAGAAAAGGCACTCTCCTTTCTGTAGGCTGCATGCGCACTCGAGCTGCTGCTTGAGGCAGAGAGAGGACAGCTAGGCGATCCATGGCTGAAGGCAATGCAGAGAGATGTTTTGGTGGGGCGGTGGCTCCATCTGCTGGCTGACAAGCGTGGAAGGAGAAGCCTCATTCCCACTGAGTTCCGGAGGAAGTTTCCAAACATTAGGCACTCTGGGTGCACAAGCTAGGGAGTGCTACTGAGGACTTCCCTCTGGCAACAGAGTGGGCACCAAGGGCATCTGGGCTGGAGGGTGCTTGGAAGCCGCAGGGGAGCCATTGGGCACCCAGTGCTCTCTGATGGAGAACACTGCAGGCCCGAGCATCCATGAACTCCTCCAAGGCTTTGGAGGGGGAAAGTTGTCCTTAGCAGAAGGCTTCCTGCCTCGTGCAGCAGGCCTTTCTGGATGGCGACGCTGCAGCTTCCTTGCAGGCTGCTGGTCCAGGGGCATGTGTCCCCTGGTCCAGAGTGCTGTAGGAGGAGCTCCTAGCAAGGGGAGCCAAGCACCTTGTTTCCTTGGCCTAGACTGGGCTGTGCACACAGAGGCCTGCCAGCAGTGAAGACAGCGCAGGCAGCAAGGGGATGTGTCAGGCAGATAAGAGGCAGCAGGAGTCCCACTTGAAAGTGGGGTCATGACTGTTTTGACCCCAGGCTCCAACGGCAACCTGCATACATAGCCTCTGGACCTGCAGCTTCCCAGGAGTGCAAGAGACACACAGGCAACACCCTGTTGCCTTCTCGTATGAACTGTGCTCCATGGAGGTCCTGTTGCCTGGCAGTGGCCTAGGCCAGCACAGACCCTAGGGAGGCCTGGCCCAGCCTGGGATGGGCCGCGACCTAGCAGGGCAACGGGCAAGCCTGGAACTTGAGGCCAGGCTGCAGGCTCATTCCAGGTTGGGCCTGGTGCAGAGAGCCTTGAGCCAGGACCTACAGGGCGAATGCTCAGGCCAGTGGCTTCTCCCTGTAATCCATGTTCCTCACTCGGGCTGCTCTGCTTGTCAGACCCACGCTCCCTAGAAGTGTGTTTCTGAGGCATTTGGACAGTTGGGAAGTGGAGGCTCTCCCAACATTGGAGGCCTGCCTTGAACATTGCTCTGCATACTAAGAGGATTCCCTGCACCTCTGGTGCTGGGGAGAGATTTTCTGCACACAGGAGTCATTGGCACACACAGTGTTTCCCCACGGAAAGTGGTGTCAAAAAGCTCCCTTACAGGAATGCAGGGCACTGTCCCTTTGAAGCCCTCAACGCAGCAGGCTGTCATGGACTCGGCTGCAGGCCTTTGTGGCTGCAGAGACTGCAGCTCCTCTGGAGGTTATGGGTCAATTTGCACTCCTCTTTGAGTAAATGAGGCTTGTGGGATGAGCACCTTGCAAAGAGTGGCAAGCAGCCTGCTCCTTTTGGTGAGACGCACGTGTGGTGAGAGAGGCTTGGCAGCAGAGAAGAAGCAAGAGGGGCAGCCAGGGAGGGGATTTGCATGCAGCTTGGAGGTCCCAGATGTCCTGCTTCCCCACCAGGGAATGCTGGCGATGCCCATCAGGCCCTATTCACAAGTGGGCCCCCAGCTTCTGGATCTGCCCTGTCCCAGCCACGAAAACACACACAGGCCGAACCCTGAGCCCTGCTTAGGGTGACCTTTGCGGCCCAGGTGGTTGGAATGGCACCACTGTGTTAGGGGAGAGGAGGCCCGAGGAGGCCTTCAGGGAGCTGCCACAGCATAGCAGTGCTCCAGAAAAGGCACTCTCCTTTCTGTAGGCTGCATGCGCACTCGAGCTGCTGCTTGAGGCAGAGAGAGGACAGCTAGGCGATCCATGGCTGAAGGCAATGCAGAGAGATGTTTTGGTGGGGCGGTGGCTCCATCTGCTGGCTGACAAGCGTGGAAGGAGAAGCCTCATTCCCACTGAGTTCCGGAGGAAGTTTCCAAACATTAGGCACTCTGGGTGCACAAGCTAGGGAGTGCTACTGAGGACTTCCCTCTGGCAACAGAGTGGGCACCAAGGGCATCTGGGCTGGAGGGTGCTTGGAAGCCGCAGGGGAGCCATTGGGCACCCAGTGCTCTCTGATGGAGAACACTGCAGGCCCGAGCATCCATGAACTCCTCCAAGGCTTTGGAGGGGGAAAGTTGTCCTTAGCAGAAGGCTTCCTGCCTCGTGCAGCAGGCCTTTCTGGATGGCGACGCTGCAGCTTCCTTGCAGGCTGCTGGTCCAGGGGCATGTGTCCCCTGGTCCAGAGTGCTGTAGGAGGAGCTGCTAGCAAGGGGAGCCAAGCACCTTGTTTCCTTGGCCTAGACTGGGCTGTGCACACAGAGGCCTGCCAGCAGTGAAGACAGCGCAGGCAGCAAGGGGATGTGTCAGGCAGATAAGAGGCAGCAGGAGTCCCACTTGAAAGTGGGGTCATGACTGTTTTGACCCCAGGCTCCAACGGCAACCTGCATACATAGCCTCTGGACCTGCAGCTTCCCAGGAGTGCAAGAGACACACAGGCAACACCCTGTTGCCTTCTCGTATGAACTGTGCTCCATGGAGGTCCTGTTGCCTGGCAGTGGCCTAGGCCAGCACAGACCCTAGGGAGGCCTGGCCCAGCCTGGGATGGGCCGCGACCTAGCAGGGCAACGGGCAAGCCTGGAACTTGAGGCCAGGCTGCAGGCTCATTCCAGGTTGGGCCTGGTGCAGAGAGCCTTGAGCCAGGACCTACAGGGCGAATGCTCAGGCCAGTGGCTTCTCCCTGTAATCCATGTTCCTCACTCGGGCTGCTCTGCTTGTCAGACCCACGCTCCCTAGAAGTGTGTTTCTGAGGCATTTGGACAGTTGGGAAGTGGAGGCTCTCCCAACATTGGAGGCCTGCCTTGAACATTGCTCTGCATACTAAGAGGATTCCCTGCACCTCTGGTGCTGGGGAGAGATTTTCTGCACACAGGAGTCATTGGCACACACAGTGTTTCCCCACGGAAAGTGGTGTCAAAAAGCTCCCTTACAGGAATGCAGGGCACTGTCCCTTTGAAGCCCTCAACGCAGCAGGCTGTCATGGACTCGGCTGCAGGCCTTTGTGGCTGCAGAGACTGCAGCTCCTCTGGAGGTTATGGGTCAATTTGCACTCCTCTTTGAGTAAATGAGGCTTGTGGGATGAGCACCTTGCAAAGAGTGGCAAGCAGCCTGCTCCTTTTGGTGAGACGCACGTGTGGTGAGAGAGGCTTGGCAGCAGAGAAGAAGCAAGAGGGGCAGCCAGGGAGGGGATTTGCATGCAGCTTGGAGGTCCCAGATGTCCTGCTTCCCCACCAGGGAATGCTGGCGATGCCCATCAGGCCCTATTCACAAGTGGGCCCCCAGCTTCTGGATCTGCCCTGTCCCAGCCACGAAAACACACACAGGCCGAACCCTGAGCCCTGCTTAGGGTGACCTTTGCGGCCCAGGTGGTTGGAATGGCACCACTGTGTTAGGGGAGAGGAGGCCCGAGGAGGCCTTCAGGGAGCTGCCACAGCATAGCAGTGCTCCAGAAAAGGCACTCTCCTTTCTGTAGGCTGCATGCGCACTCGAGCTGCTGCTTGAGGCAGAGAGAGGACAGCTAGGCGATCCATGGCTGAAGGCAATGCAGAGAGATGTTTTGGTGGGGCGGTGGCTCCATCTGCTGGCTGACAAGCGTGGAAGGAGAAGCCTCATTCCCACTGAGTTCCGGAGGAAGTTTCCAAACATTAGGCACTCTGGGTGCACAAGCTAGGGAGTGCTACTGAGGACTTCCCTCTGGCAACAGAGTGGGCACCAAGGGCATCTGGGCTGGAGGGTGCTTGGAAGCCGCAGGGGAGCCATTGGGCACCCAGTGCTCTCTGATGGAGAACACTGCAGGCCCGAGCATCCATGAACTCCTCCAAGGCTTTGGAGGGGGAAAGTTGTCCTTAGCAGAAGGCTTCCTGCCTCGTGCAGCAGGCCTTTCTGGATGGCGACGCTGCAGCTTCCTTGCAGGCTGCTGGTCCAGGGGCATGTGTCCCCTGGTCCAGAGTGCTGTAGGAGGAGCTCCTAGCAAGGGGAGCCAAGCACCTTGTTTCCTTGGCCTAGACTGGGCTGTGCACACAGAGGCCTGCCAGCAGTGAAGACAGCGCAGGCAGCAAGGGGATGTGTCAGGCAGATAAGAGGCAGCAGGAGTCCCACTTGAAAGTGGGGTCATGACTGTTTTGACCCCAGGCTCCAACAGCAACCTGCATACATAGCCTCTGGACCTGCAGCTTCCCAGGAGTGCAAGAGACACACAGGCAACACCCTGTTGCCTTCTCGTATGAACTGTGCTCCATGGAGGTCCTGTTGCCTGGCAGTGGCCTAGGCCAGCACAGACCCTAGGGAGGCCTGGCCCAGCCTGGGATGGGCCGCGACCTAGCAGGGCAACGGGCAAGCCTGGAACTTGAGGCCAGGCTGCAGGCTCATTCCAGGTTGGGCCTGGTGCAGAGAGCCTTGAGCCAGGACCTACAGGGCGAATGCTCAGGCCAGTGGCTTCTCCCTGTAATCCATGTTCCTCACTCGGGCTGCTCTGCTTGTCAGACCCACACTCCCTAGAAGTGTGTTTCTGAGGCATTTGGACAGTTGGGAAGTGGAGGCTCTCCCAACATTGGAGGCCTGCCTTGAACATTGCTCTGCATACTAAGAGGATTCCCTGCACCTCTGGTGCTGGGGAGAGATTTTCTGCACACAGGAGTCATTGGCACACACAGTGTTTCCCCACGGAAAGTGGTGTCAAAAAGCTCCCTTACAGGAATGCAGGGCACTGTCCCTTTGAAGCCCTCAACGCAGCAGGCTGTCATGGACTCGGCTGCAGGCCTTTGTGGCTGCAGAGACTGCAGCTCCTCTGGAGGTTATGGGTCAATTTGCACTCCTCTTTGAGTAAATGAGGCTTGTGGGATGAGCACCTTGCAAAGAGTGGCAAGCAGCCTGCTCCTTTTGGTGAGACGCACGTGTGGTGAGAGAGGCTTGGCAGCAGAGAAGAAGCAAGAGGGGCAGCCAGGGAGGGGATTTGCATGCAGCTTGGAGGTCCCAGATGTCCTGCTTCCCCACCAGGGAATGCTGGCGATGCCCATCAGGCCCTATTCACAAGTGGGCCCCCAGCTTCTGGATCTGCCCTGTCCCAGCCACGAAAACACACACAGGCCGAACCCTGAGCCCTGCTTAGGGTGACCTTTGCGGCCCAGGTGGTTGGAATGGCACCACTGTGTTAGGGGAGAGGAGGCCCGAGGAGGCCTTCAGGGAGCTGCCACAGCATAGCAGTGCTCCAGAAAAGGCACTCTCCTTTCTGTAGGCTGCATGCGCACTCGAGCTGCTGCTTGAGGCAGAGAGAGGACAGCTAGGCGATCCATGGCTGAAGGCAATGCAGAGAGATGTTTTGGTGGGGCGGTGGCTCCATCTGCTGGCTGACAAGCGTGGAAGGAGAAGCCTCATTCCCACTGAGTTCCGGAGGAAGTTTCCAAACATTAGGCACTCTGGGTGCACAAGCTAGGGAGTGCTACTGAGGACTTCCCTCTGGCAACAGAGTGGGCACCAAGGGCATCTGGGCTGGAGGGTGCTTGGAAGCCGCAGGGGAGCCATTGGGCACCCAGTGCTCTCTGATGGAGAACACTGCAGGCCCGAGCATCCATGAACTCCTCCAAGGCTTTGGAGGGGGAAAGTTGTCCTTAGCAGAAGGCTTCCTGCCTCGTGCAGCAGGCCTTTCTGGATGGCGACGCTGCAGCTTCCTTGCAGGCTGCTGGTCCAGGGGCATGTGTCCCCTGGTCCAGAGTGCTGTAGGAGGAGCTCCTAGCAAGGGGAGCCAAGCACCTTGTTTCCTTGGCCTAGACTGGGCTGTGCACACAGAGGCCTGCCAGCAGTGAAGACAGCGCAGGCAGCAAGGGGATGTGTCAGGCAGATAAGAGGCAGCAGGAGTCCCACTTGAAAGTGGGGTCATGACTGTTTTGACCCCAGGCTCCAACGGCAACCTGCATACATAGCCTCTGGACCTGCAGCTTCCCAGGAGTGCAAGAGACACACAGGCAACACCCTGTTGCCTTCTCGTATGAACTGTGCTCCATGGAGGTCCTGTTGCCTGGCAGTGGCCTAGGCCAGCACAGACCCTAGGGAGGCCTGGCCCAGCCTGGGATGGGCCGCGACCTAGCAGGGCAACGGGCAAGCCTGGAACTTGAGGCCAGGCTGCAGGCTCATTCCAGGTTGGGCCTGGTGCAGAGAGCCTTGAGCCAGGACCTACAGGGCGAATGCTCAGGCCAGTGGCTTCTCCCTGTAATCCATGTTCCTCACTCGGGCTGCTCTGCTTGTCAGACCCACACTCCCTAGAAGTGTGTTTCTGAGGCATTTGGACAGTTGGGAAGTGGAGGCTCTCCCAACATTGGAGGCCTGCCTTGAACATTGCTCTGCATACTAAGAGGATTCCCTGCACCTCTGGTGCTGGGGAGAGATTTTCTGCACACAGGAGTCATTGGCACACACAGTGTTTCCCCACGGAAAGTGGTGTCAAAAAGCTCCCTTACAGGAATGCAGGGCACTGTCCCTTTGAAGCCCTCAACGCAGCAGGCTGTCATGGACTCGGCTGCAGGCCTTTGTGGCTGCAGAGACTGCAGCTCCTCTGGAGGTTATGGGTCAATTTGCACTCCTCTTTGAGTAAATGAGGCTTGTGGGATGAGCACCTTGCAAAGAGTGGCAAGCAGCCTGCTCCTTTTGGTGAGACGCACGTGTGGTGAGAGAGGCTTGGCAGCAGAGAAGAAGCAAGAGGGGCAGCCAGGGAGGGGATTTGCATGCAGCTTGGAGGTCCCAGATGTCCTGCTTCCCCACCAGGGAATGCTGGCGATGCCCATCAGGCCCTATTCACAAGTGGGCCCCCAGCTTCTGGATCTGCCCTGTCCCAGCCACGAAAACACACACAGGCCGAACCCTGAGCCCTGCTTAGGGTGACCTTTGCGGCCCAGGTGGTTGGAATGGCACCACTGTGTTAGGGGAGAGGAGGCCCGAGGAGGCCTTCAGGGAGCTGCCACAGCATAGCAGTGCTCCAGAAAAGGCACTCTCCTTTCTGTAGGCTGCATGCGCACTCGAGCTGCTGCTTGAGGCAGAGAGAGGACAGCTAGGCGATCCATGGCTGAAGGCAATGCAGAGAGATGTTTTGGTGGGGCGGTGGCTCCATCTGCTGGCTGACAAGCGTGGAAGGAGAAGCCTCATTCCCACTGAGTTCCGGAGGAAGTTTCCAAACATTAGGCACTCTGGGTGCACAAGCTAGGGAGTGCTACTGAGGACTTCCCTCTGGCAACAGAGTGGGCACCAAGGGCATCTGGGCTGGAGGGTGCTTGGAAGCCGCAGGGGAGCCATTGGGCACCCAGTGCTCTCTGATGGAGAACACTGCAGGCCCGAGCATCCATGAACTCCTCCAAGGCTTTGGAGGGGGAAAGTTGTCCTTAGCAGAAGGCTTCCTGCCTCGTGCAGCAGGCCTTTCTGGATGGCGACGCTGCAGCTTCCTTGCAGGCTGCTGGTCCAGGGGCATGTGTCCCCTGGTCCAGAGTGCTGTAGGAGGAGCTCCTAGCAAGGGGAGCCAAGCACCTTGTTTCCTTGGCCTAGACTGGGCTGTGCACACAGAGGCCTGCCAGCAGTGAAGACAGCGCAGGCAGCAAGGGGATGTGTCAGGCAGATAAGAGGCAGCAGGAGTCCCACTTGAAAGTGGGGTCATGACTGTTTTGACCCCAGGCTCCAACGGCAACCTGCATACATAGCCTCTGGACCTGCAGCTTCCCAGGAGTGCAAGAGACACACAGGCAACACCCTGTTGCCTTCTCGTATGAACTGTGCTCCATGGAGGTCCTGTTGCCTGGCAGTGGCCTAGGCCAGCACAGACCCTAGGGAGGCCTGGCCCAGCCTGGGATGGGCCGCGACCTAGCAGGGCAACGGGCAAGCCTGGAACTTGAGGCCAGGCTGCAGGCTCATTCCAGGTTGGGCCTGGTGCAGAGAGCCTTGAGCCAGGACCTACAGGGCGAATGCTCAGGCCAGTGGCTTCTCCCTGTAATCCATGTTCCTCACTCGGGCTGCTCTGCTTGTCAGACCCACACTCCCTAGAAGTGTGTTTCTGAGGCATTTGGACAGTTGGGAAGTGGAGGCTCTCCCAACATTGGAGGCCTGCCTTGAACATTGCTCTGCATACTAAGAGGATTCCCTGCACCTCTGGTGCTGGGGAGAGATTTTCTGCACACAGGAGTCATTGGCACACACAGTGTTTCCCCATGGAAAGTGGTGTCAAAAAGCTCCCTTACAGGAATGCAGGGCACTGTCCCTTTGAAGCCCTCAACGCAGCAGGCTGTCATGGACTCGGCTGCAGGCCTTTGTGGCTGCAGAGACTGCAGCTCCTCTGGAGGTTATGGGTCAATTTGCACTCCTCTTTGAGTAAATGAGGCTTGTGGGATGAGCACCTTGCAAAGAGTGGCAAGCAGCCTGCTCCTTTTGGTGAGACGCACGTGTGGTGAGAGAGGCTTGGCAGCAGAGAAGAAGCAAGAGGGGCAGCCAGGGAGGGGATTTGCATGCAGCTTGGAGGTCCCAGATGTCCTGCTTCCCCACCAGGGAATGCTGGCGATGCCCATCAGGCCCTATTCACAAGTGGGCCCCCAGCTTCTGGATCTGCCCTGTCCCAGCCACGAAAACACACACAGGCCGAACCCTGAGCCCTGCTTAGGGTGACCTTTGCGGCCCAGGTGGTTGGAATGGCACCACTGTGTTAGGGGAGAGGAGGCCCGAGGAGGCCTTCAGGGAGCTGCCACAGCATAGCAGTGCTCCAGAAAAGGCACTCTCCTTTCTGTAGGCTGCATGCGCACTCGAGCTGCTGCTTGAGGCAGAGAGAGGACAGCTAGGCGATCCATGGCTGAAGGCAATGCAGAGAGATGTTTTGGTGGGGCGGTGGCTCCATCTGCTGGCTGACAAGCGTGGAAGGAGAAGCCTCATTCCCACTGAGTTCCGGAGGAAGTTTCCAAACATTAGGCACTCTGGGTGCACAAGCTAGGGAGTGCTACTGAGGACTTCCCTCTGGCAACAGAGTGGGCACCAAGGGCATCTGGGCTGGAGGGTGCTTGGAAGCCGCAGGGGAGCCATTGGGCACCCAGTGCTCTCTGATGGAGAACACTGCAGGCCCGAGCATCCATGAACTCCTCCAAGGCTTTGGAGGGGGAAAGTTGTCCTTAGCAGAAGGCTTCCTGCCTCGTGCAGCAGGCCTTTCTGGATGGCGACGCTGCAGCTTCCTTGCAGGCTGCTGGTCCAGGGGCATGTGTCCCCTGGTCCAGAGTGCTGTAGGAGGAGCTCCTAGCAAGGGGAGCCAAGCACCTTGTTTCCTTGGCCTAGACTGGGCTGTGCACACAGAGGCCTGCCAGCAGTGAAGACAGCGCAGGCAGCAAGGGGATGTGTCAGGCAGATAAGAGGCAGCAGGAGTCCCACTTGAAAGTGGGGTCATGACTGTTTTGACCCCAGGCTCCAACAGCAACCTGCATACATAGCCTCTGGACCTGCAGCTTCCCAGGAGTGCAAGAGACACACAGGCAACACCCTGTTGCCTTCTCGTA
Organism: Hippopotamus amphibius kiboko; assembly: GCF_030028045.1. Taxonomy (NCBI): domain Eukaryota; kingdom Metazoa; phylum Chordata; class Mammalia; order Artiodactyla; family Hippopotamidae; genus Hippopotamus; species Hippopotamus amphibius. The sequence goes on from NW_026648352.1 coordinate 13,657, forward strand.
TGAACTGTGCTCCATGGAGGTCCTGTTGCCTGGCAGTGGCCTAGGCCAGCACAGACCCTAGGGAGGCCTGGCCCAGCCTGGGATGGGCCGCGACCTAGCAGGGCAACGGGCAAGCCTGGAACTTGAGGCCAGGCTGCAGGCTCATTCCAGGTTGGGCCTGGTGCAGAGAGCCTTGAGCCAGGACCTACAGGGCGAATGCTCAGGCCAGTGGCTTCTCCCTGTAATCCATGTTCCTCACTCGGGCTGCTCTGCTTGTCAGACCCACACTCCCTAGAAGTGTGTTTCTGAGGCATTTGGACAGTTGGGAAGTGGAGGCTCTCCCAACATTGGAGGCCTGCCTTGAACATTGCTCTGCATACTAAGAGGATTCCCTGCACCTCTGGTGCTGGGGAGAGATTTTCTGCACACAGGAGTCATTGGCACACACAGTGTTTCCCCACGGAAAGTGGTGTCAAAAAGCTCCCTTACAGGAATGCAGGGCACTGTCCCTTTGAAGCCCTCAACGCAGCAGGCTGTCATGGACTCGGCTGCAGGCCTTTGTGGCTGCAGAGACTGCAGCTCCTCTGGAGGTTATGGGTCAATTTGCACTCCTCTTTGAGTAAATGAGGCTTGTGGGATGAGCACCTTGCAAAGAGTGGCAAGCAGCCTGCTCCTTTTGGTGAGACGCACGTGTGGTGAGAGAGGCTTGGCAGCAGAGAAGAAGCAAGAGGGGCAGCCAGGGAGGGGATTTGCATGCAGCTTGGAGGTCCCAGATGTCCTGCTTCCCCACCAGGGAATGCTGGCGATGCCCATCAGGCCCTATTCACAAGTGGGCCCCCAGCTTCTGGATCTGCCCTGTCCCAGCCACGAAAACACACACAGGCCGAACCCTGAGCCCTGCTTAGGGTGACCTTTGCGGCCCAGGTGGTTGGAATGGCACCACTGTGTTAGGGGAGAGGAGGCCCGAGGAGGCCTTCAGGGAGCTGCCACAGCATAGCAGTGCTCCAGAAAAGGCACTCTCCTTTCTGTAGGCTGCATGCGCACTCGAGCTGCTGCTTGAGGCAGAGAGAGGACAGCTAGGCGATCCATGGCTGAAGGCAATGCAGAGAGATGTTTTGGTGGGGCGGTGGCTCCATCTGCTGGCTGACAAGCGTGGAAGGAGAAGCCTCATTCCCACTGAGTTCCGGAGGAAGTTTCCAAACATTAGGCACTCTGGGTGCACAAGCTAGGGAGTGCTACTGAGGACTTCCCTCTGGCAACAGAGTGGGCACCAAGGGCATCTGGGCTGGAGGGTGCTTGGAAGCCACAGGGGAGCCATTGGGCACCCAGTGCTCTCTGATGGAGAACACTGCAGGCCCGAGCATCCATGAACTCCTCCAAGGCTTTGGAGGGGGAAAGTTGTCCTTAGCAGAAGGCTTCCTGCCTCGTGCAGCAGGCCTTTCTGGATGGCGACGCTGCAGCTTCCTTGCAGGCTGCTGGTCCAGGGGCATGTGTCCCCTGGTCCAGAGTGCTGTAGGAGGAGCTCCTAGCAAGGGGAGCCAAGCACCTTGTTTCCTTGGCCTAGACTGGGCTGTGCACACAGAGGCCTGCCAGCAGTGAAGACAGCGCAGGCAGCAAGGGGATGTGTCAGGCAGATAAGAGGCAGCAGGAGTCCCACTTGAAAGTGGGGTCATGACTGTTTTGACCCCAGGCTCCAACGGCAACCTGCATACATAGCCTCTGGACCTGCAGCTTCCCAGGAGTGCAAGAGACACACAGGCAACACCCTGTTGCCTTCTCGTATGAACTGTGCTCCATGGAGGTCCTGTTGCCTGGCAGTGGCCTAGGCCAGCACAGACCCTAGGGAGGCCTGGCCCAGCCTGGGATGGGCCGCGACCTAGCAGGGCAACGGGCAAGCCTGGAACTTGAGGCCAGGCTGCAGGCTCATTCCAGGTTGGGCCTGGTGCAGAGAGCCTTCAGCCAGGACCTACAGGGCGAATGCTCAGGCCAGTGGCTTCTCCCTGTAATCCATGTTCCTCACTCGGGCTGCTCTGCTTGTCAGACCCACACTCCCTAGAAGTGTGTTTCTGAGGCATTTGGACAGTTGGGAAGTGGAGGCTCTCCCAACATTGGAGGCCTGCCTTGAACATTGCTCTGCATACTAAGAGGATTCCCTGCACCTCTGGTGCTGGGGAGAGATTTTCTGCACACAGGAGTCATTGGCACACACAGTGTTTCCCCACGGAAAGTGGTGTCAAAAAGCTCCCTTACAGGAATGCAGGGCACTGTCCCTTTGAAGCCCTCAACGCAGCAGGCTGTCATGGACTCGGCTGCAGGCCTTTGTGGCTGCAGAGACTGCAGCTCCTCTGGAGGTTATGGGTCAATTTGCACTCCTCTTTGAGTAACTGAGGCTTGTGGGGTGAGCACCTTGCAAAGAGTGGCAAGCAGCCTGCTCCTTTTGGTGAGACGCACGTGTGGTGAGAGAGGCTTGGCAGCAGAGAAGAAGCAAGAGGGGCAGCCAGGGAGGGGATTTGCATGCAGCTTGGAGGTCCCAGATGTCCTGCTTCCCCACCAGGGAATGCTGGCGATGCCCATCAGGCCCTATTCACAAGTGGGCCCCCAGCTTCTGGATCTGCCCTGTCCCAGCCACGAAAACACACACAGGCCGAACCCTGAGCCCTGCTTAGGGTGACCTTTGCGGCCCAGGTGGTTGGAATGGCACCACTGTGTTAGCGGAGAGGAGGCCCGAGGAGGCCTTCAGGGAGCTGCCACAGCATAGCAGTGCTCCAGAAAAGGCACTCTCCTTTCTGTAGGCTGCATGCGCACTCGAGCTGCTGCTTGAGGCAGAGAGAGGACAGCTAGGCGATCCATGGCTGAAGGCAATGCAGAGAGATGTTTTGGTGGGGCGGTGGCTCCATCTGCTGGCTGACAAGCGTGGAAGGAGAAGCCTCATTCCCACTGAGTTCCGGAGGAAGTTTCCAAACATTAGGCACTCTGGGTGCACAAGCTAGGGAGTGCTACTGAGGACTTCCCTCTGGCAACAGAGTGGGCACCAAGGGCATCTGGGCTGGAGGGTGCTTGGAAGCCGCAGGGGAGCCATTGGGCACCCAGTGCTCTCTGATGGAGAACACTGCAGGCCCGAGCATCCATGAACTCCTCCAAGGCTTTGGAGGGGGAAAGTTGTCCTTAGCAGAAGGCTTCCTGCCTCGTGCAGCAGGCCTTTCTGGATGGCGACGCTGCAGCTTCCTTGCAGGCTGCTGGTCCAGGGGCATGTGTCCCCTGGTCCAGAGTGCTGTAGGAGGAGCTCCTAGCAAGGGGAGCCAAGCACCTTGTTTCCTTGGCCTAGACTGGGCTGTGCACACAGAGGCCTGCCAGCAGTGAAGACAGCGCAGGCAGCAAGGGGATGTGTCAGGCAGATAAGAGGCAGCAGGAGTCCCACTTGAAAGTGGGGTCATGACTGTTTTGACCCCAGGCTCCAACGGCAACCTGCATACATAGCCTCTGGACCTGCAGCTTCCCAGGAGTGCAAGAGACACACAGGCAACACCCTGTTGCCTTCTCGTATGAACTGTGCTCCATGGAGGTCCTGTTGCCTGGCAGTGGCCTAGGCCAGCACAGACCCTAGGGAGGCCTGGCCCAGCCTGGGATGGGCCGCGACCTAGCAGGGCAACGGGCAAGCCTGGAACTTGAGGCCAGGCTGCAGGCTTATTCCAGGTTGGGCCTGGTGCAGAGAGCCTTCAGCCAGGACCTACAGGGCGAATGCTCAGGCCAGTGGCTTCTCCCTGTAATCCATGTTCCTCACTCGGGCTGCTCTGCTTGTCAGACCCACACTCCCTAGAAGTGTGTTTCTGAGGCATTTGGACAGTTGGGAAGTGGAGGCTCTCCCAACATTGGAGGCCTGCCTTGAACATTGCTCTGCATACTAAGAGGATTCCCTGCACCTCTGGTGCTGGGGAGAGATTTTCTGCACACAGGAGTCATTGGCATACACAGTGTTTCCCCACGGAAAGTGGTGTCAAAAAGCTCCCTTACAGGAATGCAGGGCACTGTCCCTTTGAAGCCCTCAACGCAGCAGGCTGTCATGGACTCGGCTGCAGGCCTTTGTGGCTGCAGAGACTGCAGCTCCTCTGGAGGTTATGGGTCAATTTGCACTCCTCTTTGAGTAAATGAGGCTTGTGGGATGAGCACCTTGCAAAGAGTGGCAAGCAGCCTGCTCCTTTTGGTGAGACGCACGTGTGGTGAGAGAGGCTTGGCAGCAGAGAAGAAGCAAGAGGGGCAGCCAGGGAGGGGATTTGCATGCAGCTTGGAGGTCCCAGATGTCCTGCTTCCCCACCAGGGAATGCTGGCGATGCCCATCAGGCCCTATTCACAAGTGGGCCCCCAGCTTCTGGATCTGCCCTGTCCCAGCCACGAAAACACACACAGGCCGAACCCTGAGCCCTGCTTAGGGTGACCTTTGCGGCCCAGGTGGTTGGAATGGCACCACTGTGTTAGGGGAGAGGAGGCCCGAGGAGGCCTTCAGGGAGCTGCCACAGCATAGCAGTGCTCCAGAAAAGGCACTCTCCTTTCTGTAGGCTGCATGCGCACTCGAGCTGCTGCTTGAGGCAGAGAGAGGACAGCTAGGCGATCCATGGCTGAAGGCAATGCAGAGAGATGTTTTGGTGGGGCGGTGGCTCCATCTGCTGGCTGACAAGCGTGGAAGGAGAAGCCTCATTCCCACTGAGTTCCGGAGGAAGTTTCCAAACATTAGGCACTCTGGGTGCACAAGCTAGGGAGTGCTACTGAGGACTTCCCTCTGGCAACAGAGTGGGCACCAAGGGCATCTGGGCTGGAGGGTGCTTGGAAGCCGCAGGGGAGCCATTGGGCACCCAGTGCTCTCTGATGGAGAACACTGCAGGCCCGAGCATCCATGAACTCCTCCAAGGCTTTGGAGGGGGAAAGTTGTCCTTAGCAGAAGGCTTCCTGCCTCGTGCAGCAGGCCTTTCTGGATGGCGAAGCTGCAGCTTCCTTGCAGGCTGCTGGTCCAGGGGCATGTGTCCCCTGGTCCAGAGTGCTGTAGGAGGAGCTCCTAGCAAGGGGAGCCAAGCACCTTGTTTCCTTGGCCTAGACTGGGCTGTGCACACAGAGGCCTGCCAGCAGTGAAGACAGCGCAGGCAGCAAGGGGATGTGTCAGGCAGATAAGAGGCAGCAGGAGTCCCACTTGAAAGTGGGGTCATGACTGTTTTGACCCCAGGCTCCAACGGCAACCTGCATACATAGCCTCTGGACCTGCAGCTTCCCAGGAGTGCAAGAGACACACAGGCAACACCCTGTTGCCTCCTCGTATGAACTGTGCTCCATGGAGGTCCTGTTGCCTGGCAGTGGCCTAGGCCAGCACAGACCCTAGGGAGGCCTGGCCCAGCCTGGGATAGGCCGCAACCTAGCAGGGCAATGGGCAAGCCTGGTACTTGAGGCCAGGCTGCAGGCTCATTCCAGGTTGGGCCTGGTGCAGAGAGCCTTGAGCCAGGACCTACAGGGCGAATGCTCAGGCCAGTGGCTTCTCCCTGTAATCCATGTTCCTCACTCGGGCTGCTCTGCTTGTCAGACCCACACTCCCTAGAAGTGTGTTTCTGAGGCATTTGGACAGTTGGGAAGTGGAGGCTCTCCCAACATTGGAGGCCTGCCTTGAACATTGCTCTGCATACTAAGAGGATTCCCTGCACCTCTGGTGCTGGGGAGAGATTTTCTGCACACAGGAGTCATTGGCACACACAGTGTTTCCCCACGGAAAGTGGTGTCAAAAAGCTCCCTTACAGGAATGCAGGGCACTGTCCCTTTGAAGCCCTCAACGCAGCAGGCTGTCATGGACTTGGCTGCAGGCCTTTGTGGCTGCAGAGACTGCAGCTCCTCTGGAGGTTATGGGTCAATTTGCACTCCTCTTTGAGTAAATGAGGCTTGTGGGGTGAGCACCTTGCAAAGAGTGGCAAGCAGCCTGCTCCTTTTGGTGAGACGCACGTGTGGTGAGAGAGGCTTGGCAGCAGAGAAGAAGCAAGAGGGGCAGCCAGGGAGGGGATTTGCATGCAGCTTGGAGGTCCCAGATGTCCTGCTTCCCCACCAGGGAATGCTGGCGATGCCCATCAGGCCCTATTCACAAGTGGGCCCCCAGCTTCTGGATCTGCCCTGTCCCAGCCACGAAAATACACACAGGCCGAACCCTGTGCCCTGCTTAGGGTGAGCTTTGCGGCCCAGGTGGTTGGAATGGCACAACTGTGTTAGGGGAGAGGAGGCCCGAGGAGGCCTTCAGGGAGCTGCCACAGCATAGCAGTGCTCCAGAAAAGGCACTCTCCTTTCTGTAGGCTGCATGCGCACTCGAGCTGCTGCTTGAGGCAGAGAGAGGACAGCTAGGCGATCCATGGCTGAAGGCAATGCAGAGAGATGTTTTGGTGGGGCGGTGGCTCCATCTGCTGGCTGACAAGCGTGGAAGGAGAAGCCTCATTCCCACTGAGTTCCGGAGGAAGTTTCCAAACATTAGGCACTCTGGGTGCACAAGCTAGGGAGTGCTACTGAGGACTTCCCTCTGGCAACAGAGTGGGCACCAAGGGCATCTGGGCTGGAGGGTGCTTGGAAGCCGCAGGGGAGCCATTGGGCACCCAGTGCTCTCTGATGGAGAACACTGCAGGCCCGAGCATCCATGAACTCCTCCAAGGCTTTGGAGGGGGAAAGTTGTCCTTAGCAGAAGGCTTCCTGCCTCGTGCAGCAGGCCTTTCTGGATGGCGAAGCTGCAGCTTCCTTGCAGGCTGCTGGTCCAGGGGCATGTGTCCCCTGGTCCAGAGTGCTGTAGGAGGAGCTCCTAGCAAGGGGAGCCAAGCACCTTGTTTCCTTGGCCTAGACTGGGCTGTGCACACAGAGGCCTGCCAGCAGTGAAGACAGCGCAGGCAGCAAGGGGATGTGTCAGGCAGATAAGAGGCAGCAGGAGTCCCACTTGAAAGTGGGGTCATGACTGTTTTGACCCCAGGCTCCAACGGCAACCTGCATACATAGCCTCTGGACCTGCAGCTTCCCAGGAGTGCAAGAGACACACAGGCAACACCCTGTTGCCTTCTCGTATGAACTGTGCTCCATGGAGGTCCTGTTGCCTGGCAGTGGCCTAGGCCAGCACAGACCCTAGGGAGGCCTGGCCCAGCCTGGGATGGGCCGCGACCTAGCAGGGCAATGGGCAAGCCTGGAACTTGAGGCCAGGCTGCAGGCTCATTCCAGGTTGGGCCTGGTGCAGAGAGCCTTGAGCCAGGACCTACAGGGCGAATGCTCAGGCCAGTGGCTTCTCCCTGTAATCCATGTTCCTCACTCGGGCTGCTCTGCTTGTCAGACCCACGCTCCCTAGAAGTGTGTTTCTGAGGCATTTGGACAGTTGGGAAGTGGAGGCTCTCCCAACATTGGAGGCCTGCCTTGAACATTGCTCTGCATACTAAGAGGATTCCCTGCACCTCTGGCGCTGGGGAGAGATTTTCTGCACACAGGAGTCATTGGCACACACAGTGTTTCCCCACGGAAAGTGGTGTCAAAAAGCTCCCTTACAGGAATGCAGGGCACTGTCCCTTTGAAGCCCTCAACGCAGCAGGCTGTCATGGACTCGGCTGCAGGCCTTTGTGGCTGCAGAGACTGCAGCTCCTCTGGAGGTTATGGGTCAATTTGCACTCCTCTTTGAGTAAATGAGGCTTGTGGGGTGAGCACCTTGCAAAGAGTGGCAAGCAGCCTGCTCCTTTTGGTGAGACGCACGTGTGGTGAGAGAGGCTTGGCAGCAGAGAAGAAGCAAGAGGGGCAGCCAGGGAGGGGATTTGCATGCAGCTTGGAGGTCCCAGATGTCCTGCTTCCCCACCAGGGAATGCTGGCGATGCCCATCAGGCCCTATTCACAAGTGGGCCCCCAGCTTCTGGATCTGCCCTGTCCCAGCCACGAAAATACACACAGGCCGAACCCTGTGCCCTGCTTAGGGTGACCTTTGCGGCCCAGGTGGTTGGAATGGCACAACTGTGTTAGGGGAGAGGAGGCCCGAGGAGGCCTTCAGGGAGCTGCCACAGCATAGCAGTGCTCCAGAAAAGGCACTCTCCTTTCTGTAGGCTGCATGCGCACTCGAGCTGCTGCTTGAGGCAGAGAGAGGACAGCTAGGCGATCCATGGCTGAAGGCAATGCAGAGAGATGTTTTGGTGGGGCGGTGGCTCCATCTGCTGGCTGACAAGCGTGGAAGGAGAAGCCTCATTCCCACTGAGTTCTGGAGGAAGTTTCCAAACATTAGGCACTCTGGGTGCACAAGCTAGGGAGTGCTACTGAGGACTTCCCTCTGGCAACAGAGTGGGCACCAAGGGCATCTGGGCTGGAGGGTGCTTGGAAGCCGCAGGAGAGCCATTGGGCACCCAGTGCTCTCTGATGGAGAACACTGCAGGCCCGAGCATCCATGAACTCCTCCAAGGCTTTGGAGGGGGAAAGTTGTCCTTAGCAGAAGGCTTCCTGCCTCGTGCAGCAGGCCTTTCTGGATGGCGAAGCTGCAGCTTCCTTGCAGGCTGCTGGTCCAGGGGCATGTGTCCCCTGGTCCAGAGTGCTGTAGGAGGAGCTCCTAGCAAGGGGAGCCAAGCACCTTGTTTCCTTGGCCTAGACTGGGCTGTGCACACAGAGGCCTGCCAGCAGTGAAGACAGCGCAGGCAGCAAGGGGATGTGTCAGGCAGATAAGAGGCAGCAGGAGTCCCACTTGAAAGTGGGGTCATGACTGTTTTGACCCCAGGCTCCAACGGCAACCTGCATACATAGCCTCTGGACCTGCAGCTTCCCAGGAGTGCAAGAGACACACAGGCAACACCCTGTTGCCTTCTCGTATGAACTGTGCTCCATGGAGGTCCTGTTGCCTGGCAGTGGCCTAGGCCAGCACAGACCCTAGGGAGGCCTGGCCCAGCCTGGGATGGGCCGCGACCTAGCAGGGCAATGGGCAAGCCTGGAACTTGAGGCCAGGCTGCAGGCTCATTCCAGGTTGGGCCTGGTGCAGAGAGCCTTGAGCCAGGACCTACAGGGCGAATGCTCAGGCCAGTGGCTTCTCCCTGTAATCCATGTTCCTCACTCGGGCTGCTCTGCTTGTCAGACCCACGCTCCCTAGAAGTGTGTTTCTGAGGTATTTGGACAGTTGGGAAGTGGAGGCTCTCCCAACATTGGAGGCCTGCCTTGAACATTGCTCTGCATACTAAGAGGATTCCCTGCACCTCTGGCGCTGGGGAGAGATTTTCTGCACACAGGAGTCATTGGCACACACAGTGTTTCCCCACGGAAAGTGGTGTCAAAAAGCTCCCTTACAGGAATGCAGGGCACTGTCCCTTTGAAGCCCTCAACGCAGCAGGCTGTCATGGACTCGGCTGCAGGCCTTTGTGGCTGCAGAGACTGCAGCTCCTCTGGAGGTTATGGGTCAATTTGCACTCCTCTTTGAGTAAATGAGGCTTGTGGGGTGAGCACCTTGCAAAGAGTGGCAAGCAGCCTGCTCCTTTTGGTGAGACGCACGTGTGGTGAGAGAGGCTTGGCAGCAGAGAAGAAGCAAGAGGGGCAGCCAGGGAGGGGATTTGCATGCAGCTTGGAGGTCCCAGATGTCCTGCTTCCCCACCAGGGAATGCTGGCGATGCCCATCAGGCCCTATTCACAAGTGGGCCCCCAGCTTCTGGATCTGCCCTGTCCCAGCCACGAAAATACACACAGGCCGAACCCTGTGCCCTGCTTAGGGTGACCTTTGCGGCCCAGGTGGTTGGAATGGCACAACTGTGTTAGGGGAGAGGAGGCCCGAGGAGGCCTTCAGGGAGCTGCCACAGCATAGCAGTGCTCCAGAAAAGGCACTCTCCTTTCTGTAGGCTGCATGCGCACTCGAGCTGCTGCTTGAGGCAGAGAGAGGACAGCTAGGCGATCCATGGCTGAAGGCAATGCAGAGAGATGTTTTGGTGGGGCGGTGGCTCCATCTGCTGGCTGACAAGCGTGGAAGGAGAAGCCTCATTCCCACTGAGTTACGGAGGAAGTTTCCAAACATTAGGCACTCTGGGTGCACAAGCTAGGGAGTGCTACTGAGGACTTCCCTCTGGCAACAGAGTGGGCACCAAGGGCATCTGGGCTGGAGGGTGCTTGGAAGCCGCAGGAGAGCCATTGGGCACCCAGTGCTCTCTGATGGAGAACACTGCAGGCCCGAGCATCCATGAACTCCTCCAAGGCTTTGGAGGGGGAAAGTTGTCCTTAGCAGAAGGCTTCCTGCCTCGTGCAGCAGGCCTTTCTGGATGGCGAAGCTGCAGCTTCCTTGCAGGCTGCTGGTCCAGGGGCATGTGTCCCCTGGTCCAGAGTGCTGTAGGAGGAGCTCCTAGCAAGGGGAGCCAAGCACCTTGTTTCCTTGGCCTAGACTGGGCTGTGCACACAGAGGCCTGCCAGCAGTGAAGACAGCGCAGGCAGCAAGGGGATGTGTCAGGCAGATAAGAGGCAGCAGGAGTCCCACTTGAAAGTGGGGTCATGACTGTTTTGACCCCAGGCTCCAACGGCAACCTGCATACATAGCCTCTGGACCTGCAGCTTCCCAGGAGTGCAAGAGACACACAGGCAACACCCTGTTGCCTTCTCGTATGAACTGTGCTCCATGGAGGTCCTGTTGCCTGGCAGTGGCCTAGGCCAGCACAGACCCTAGGGAGGCCTGGCCCAGCCTGGGATGGGCCGCGACCTAGCAGGGCAATGGGCAAGCCTGGAACTTGAGGCCAGGCTGCAGGCTCATTCCAGGTTGGGCCTGGTGCAGAGAGCCTTGAGCCAGGACCTACAGGGCGAATGCTCAGGCCAGTGGCTTCTCCCTGTAATCCATGTTCCTCACTCGGGCTGCTCTGCTTGTCAGACCCACGCTCCCTAGAAGTGTGTTTCTGAGGCATTTGGACAGTTGGGAAGTGGAGGCTCTCCCAACATTGGAGGCCTGCCTTGAACATTGCTCTGCATACTAAGAGGATTCCCTGCACCTCTGGCGCTGGGGAGAGATTTTCTGCACACAGGAGTCATTGGCACACACAGTGTTTCCCCACGGAAAGTGGTGTCAAAAAGCTCCCTTACAGGAATGCAGGGCACTGTCCCTTTGAAGCCCTCAATGCAGCAGGCTGTCATGGACTCGGCTGCAGGCCTTTGTGGCTGCAGAGACTGCAGCTCCTCTGGAGGTTATGGGTCAATTTGCACTCCTCTTTGAGTAAATGAGGCTTGTGGGGTGAGCACCTTGCAAAGAGTGGCAAGCAGCCTGCTCCTTTTGGTGAGACGCACGTGTGGTGAGAGAGGCTTGGCAGCAGAGAGGAAGCAAGAGGGGCAGCCAGGGAGGGGATTTGCATGCAGCTTGGAGGTCCCAGATGTCCTGCTTCCCCACCAGGGAATGCTGGCGATGCCCATCAGGCCCTATTCACAAGTGGGCCCCCAGCTTCTGGATCTGCCCTGTCCCAGCCACGAAAACACACACAGGCCGAACCCTGAGCCCTGCTTAGGGTGACCTTTGCGGCCCAGGTGGTTGGAATGGCACAACTGTGTTAGGGGAGAGGAGGCCCGAGGAGGCCTTCAGGGAGCTGCCACAGCATAGCAGTGCTCCAGAAAAGGCACTCTCCTTTCTGTAGGCTGCATGCGCACTCGAGCTGCTGCTTGAGGCAGAGAGAGGACAGCTAGGCGATCCATGGCTGAAGGCAATGCAGAGAGATGTTTTGGTGGGGCGGTGGCTCCATCTGCTGGCTGACAAGCGTGGAAGGAGAAGCCTCATTCCCACTGAGTTCCGGAGGAAGTTTCCAAACATTAGGCACTCTGGGTGCACAAGCTAGGGAGTGCTACTGAGGACTTCCCTCTGGCAACAGAGTGGGCACCAAGGGCATCTGGGCTGGAGGGTGCTTGGAAGCTGCAGGGGAGCCATTGGGCACCCAGTGCTCTCTGATGGAGAACACTGCAGGCCCGAGCATCCATGAACTCCTCCAAGGCTTTGGAGGGGGAAAGTTGTCCTTAGCAGAAGGCTTCCTGCCTCGTGCAGCAGGCCTTTCTGGATGGCGAAGCTGCAGCTTCCTTGCAGGCTGCTGGTCCAGGGGCATGTGTCCCCTGGTCCAGAGTGCTGTAGGAGGAGCTCCTAGCAAGGGGAGCCAAGCACCTTGTTTCCTTGGCCTAGACTGGGCTGTGCACACAGAGGCCTGCCAGCAGTGAAGACAGCGCAGGCAGCAAGGGGATGTGTCAGGCAGATAAGAGGCAGCAGGAGTCCCACTTGAAAGTGGGGTCATGACTGTTTTGACCCCAGGCTCCAACGGCAACCTGCATACATAGCCTCTGGACCTGCAGCTTCCCAGGAGTGCAAGAGACACACAGGCAACACCCTGTTGCCTTCTCGTATGAACTGTGCTCCATGGAGGTCCTGTTGCCTGGCAGTGGCCTAGGCCAGCACAGACCCTAGGGAGGCCTGGCCCAGCCTGGGATGGGCCGCGACCTAGCAGGGCAACGGGCAAGCCTGGAACTTGAGGCCAGGCTGCAGGCTCATTCCAGGTTGGGCCTGGTGCAGAGAGCCTTGAGCCAGGACCTACAGGGCGAATGCTCAGGCCAGTGGCTTCTCCCTGTAATCCATGTTCCTCACTCGGGCTGCTCTGCTTGTCAGACCCACGCTCCCTAGAAGTGTGTTTCTGAGGTATTTGGACAGTTGGGAAGTGGAGGCTCTCCCAACATTGGAGGCCTGCCTTGAACATTGCTCTGCATACTAAGAGGATTCCCTGCACCTCTGGCGCTGGGGAGAGATTTTCTGCACACAGGAGTCATTGGCACACACAGTGTTTCCCCACGGAAAGTGGTGTCAAAAAGCTCCCTTACAGGAATGCAGGGCACTGTCCCTTTGAAGCCCTCAACGCAGCAGGCTGTCATGGACTCGGCTGCAGGCCTTTGTGGCTGCAGAGACTGCAGCTCCTCTGGAGGTTATGGGTCAATTTGCACTCCTCTTTGAGTAAATGAGGCTTGTGGGGTGAGCACCTTGCAAAGAGTGGCAAGCAGCCTGCTCCTTTTGGTGAGACGCACGTGTGGTGAGAGAGGCTTGGCAGCAGAGAAGAAGCAAGAGGGGCAGCCAGGGAGGGGATTTGCATGCAGCTTGGAGGTCCCAGATGTCCTGCTTCCCCACCAGGGAATGCTGGCGATGCCCATCAGGCCCTATTCACAAGTGGGCCCCCAGCTTCTGGATCTGCCCTGTCCCAGCCACGAAAATACACACAGGCCGAACCCTGTGCCCTGCTTAGGGTGAGCTTTGCGGCCCAGGTGGTTGGAATGGCACAACTGTGTTAGGGGAGAGGAGGCCCGAGGAGGCCTTCAGGGAGCTGCCACAGCATAGCAGTGCTCCAGAAAAGGCACTCTCCTTTCTGTAGGCTGCATGCGCACTCGAGCTGCTGCTTGAGGCAGAGAGAGGACAGCTAGGCGATCCATGGCTGAAGGCAATGCAGAGAGATGTTTTGGTGGGGCGGTGGCTCCATCTGCTGGCTGACAAGCGTGGAAGGAGAAGCCTCATTCCCACTGAGTTACGGAGGAAGTTTCCAAACATTAGGCACTCTGGGTGCACAAGCTAGGGAGTGCTACTGAGGACTTCCCTCTGGCAACAGAGTGGGCACCAAGGGCATCTGGGCTGGAGGGTGCTTGGAAGCCGCAGGAGAGCCATTGGGCACCCAGTGCTCTCTGATGGAGAACACTGCAGGCCCGAGCATCCATGAACTCCTCCAAGGCTTTGGAGGGGGAAAGTTGTCCTTAGCAGAAGGCTTCCTGCCTCGTGCAGCAGGCCTTTCTGGATGGCGAAGCTGCAGCTTCCTTGCAGGCTGCTGGTCCAGGGGCATGTGTCCCCTGGTCCAGAGTGCTGTAGGAGGAGCTCCTAGCAAGGGGAGCCAAGCACCTTGTTTCCTTGGCCTAGACTGGGCTGTGCACACAGAGGCCTGCCAGCAGTGAAGACAGCGCAGGCAGCAAGGGGATGTGTCAGGCAGATAAGAGGCAGCAGGAGTCCCACTTGAAAGTGGGGTCATGACTGTTTTGACCCCAGGCTCCAACGGCAACCTGCATACATAGCCTCTGGACCTGCAGCTTCCCAGGAGTGCAAGAGACACACAGGCAACACCCTGTTGCCTTCTCGTATGAACTGTGCTCCATGGAGGTCCTGTTGCCTGGCAGTGGCCTAGGCCAGCACAGACCCTAGGGAGGCCTGGCCCAGCCTGGGATGGGCCGCGACCTAGCAGGGCAATGGGCAAGCCTGGAACTTGAGGCCAGGCTGCAGGCTCATTCCAGGTTGGGCCTGGTGCAGAGAGCCTTGAGCCAGGACCTACAGGGCGAATGCTCAGGCCAGTGGCTTCTCCCTGTAATCCATGTTCCTCACTCGGGCTGCTCTGCTTGTCAGACCCACGCTCCCTAGAAGTGTGTTTCTGAGGCATTTGGACAGTTGGGAAGTGGAGGCTCTCCCAACATTGGAGGCCTGCCTTGAACATTGCTCTGCATACTAAGAGGATTCCCTGCACCTCTGGCGCTGGGGAGAGATTTTCTGCACACAGGAGTCATTGGCACACACAGTGTTTCCCCACGGAAAGTGGTGTCAAAAAGCTCCCTTACAGGAATGCAGGGCACTGTCCCTTTGAAGCCCTCAATGCAGCAGGCTGTCATGGACTCGGCTGCAGGCCTTTGTGGCTGCAGAGACTGCAGCTCCTCTGGAGGTTATGGGTCAATTTGCACTCCTCTTTGAGTAAATGAGGCTTGTGGGGTGAGCACCTTGCAAAGAGTGGCAAGCAGCCTGCTCCTTTTGGTGAGACGCACGTGTGGTGAGAGAGGCTTGGCAGCAGAGAGGAAGCAAGAGGGGCAGCCAGGGAGGGGATTTGCATGCAGCTTGGAGGTCCCAGATGTCCTGCTTCCCCACCAGGGAATGCTGGCGATGCCCATCAGGCCCTATTCACAAGTGGGCCCCCAGCTTCTGGATCTGCCCTGTCCCAGCCACGAAAACACACACAGGCCGAACCCTGAGCCCTGCTTAGGGTGACCTTTGCGGCCCAGGTGGTTGGAATGGCACAACTGTGTTAGGGGAGAGGAGGCCCGAGGAGGCCTTCAGGGAGCTGCCACAGCATAGCAGTGCTCCAGAAAAGGCACTCTCCTTTCTGTAGGCTGCATGCGCACTCGAGCTGCTGCTTGAGGCAGAGAGAGGACAGCTAGGCGATCCATGGCTGAAGGCAATGCAGAGAGATGTTTTGGTGGGGCGGTGGCTCCATCTGCTGGCTGACAAGCGTGGAAGGAGAAGCCTCATTCCCACTGAGTTCTGGAGGAAGTTTCCAAACATTAGGCACTCTGGGTGCACAAGCTAGGGAGTGCTACTGAGGACTTCCCTCTGGCAACAGAGTGGGCACCAAGGGCATCTGGGCTGGAGGGTGCTTGGAAGCCGCAGGAGAGCCATTGGGCACCCAGTGCTCTCTGATGGAGAACACTGCAGGCCCGAGCATCCATGAACTCCTCCAAGGCTTTGGAGGGGGAAAGTTGTCCTTAGCAGAAGGCTTCCTGCCTCGTGCAGCAGGCCTTTCTGGATGGCGAAGCTGCAGCTTCCTTGCAGGCTGCTGGTCCAGGGGCATGTGTCCCCTGGTCCAGAGTGCTGTAGGAGGAGCTCCTAGCAAGGGGAGCCAAGCACCTTGTTTCCTTGGCCTAGACTGGGCTGTGCACACAGAGGCCTGCCAGCAGTGAAGACAGCGCAGGCAGCAAGGGGATGTGTCAGGCAGATAAGAGGCAGCAGGAGTCCCACTTGAAAGTGGGGTCATGACTGTTTTGACCCCAGGCTCCAACGGCAACCTGCATACATAGCCTCTGGACCTGCAGCTTCCCAGGAGTGCAAGAGACACACAGGCAACACCCTGTTGCCTTCTCGTATGAACTGTGCTCCATGGAGGTCCTGTTGCCTGGCAGTGGCCTAGGCCAGCACAGACCCTAGGGAGGCCTGGCCCAGCCTGGGATGGGCCGCGACCTAGCAGGGCAATGGGCAAGCCTGGAACTTCAGGCCAGGCTGCAGGCTCATTCCAGGTTGGGCCTGGTGCAGAGAGCCTTGAGCCAGGACCTACAGGGCGAATGCTCAGGCCAGTGGCTTCTCCCTGTAATCCATGTTCCTCACTCGGGCTGCTCTGCTTGTCAGACCCACGCTCCCTAGAAGTGTGTTTCTGAGGTATTTGGACAGTTGGGAAGTGGAGGCTCTCCCAACATTGGAGGCCTGCCTTGAACATTGCTCTGCATACTAAGAGGATTCCCTGCACCTCTGGCGCTGGGGAGAGATTTTCTGCACACAGGAGTCATTGGCACACACAGTGTTTCCCCACGGAAAGTGGTGTCAAAAAGCTCCCTTACAGGAATGCAGGGCACTGTCCCTTTGAAGCCCTCAACGCAGCAGGCTGTCATGGACTCGGCTGCAGGCCTTTGTGGCTGCAGAGACTGCAGCTCCTCTGGAGGTTATGGGTCAATTTGCACTCCTCTTTGAGTAAATGAGGCTTGTGGGGTGAGCACCTTGCAAAGAGTGGCAAGCAGCCTGCTCCTTTTGGTGAGACGCACGTGTGGTGAGAGAGGCTTGGCAGCAGAGAAGAAGCAAGAGGGGCAGCCAGCGAGGGGATTTGCATGCAGCTTGGAGGTCCCAGATGTCCTGCTTCCCCACCAGGGAATGCTGGCGATGCCCATCAGGCCCTATTCACAAGTGGGCCCCCAGCTTCGGGATCTGCCCTGTCCCAGCCACGAAAATACACACAGGCCGAACCCTGTGCCCTGCTTAGGGTGACCTTTGCGGCCCAGGTGGTTGGAATGGCACAACTGTGTTAGGGGAGAGGAGGCCCGAGGAGGCCTTCAGGGAGCTGCCACAGCATAGCAGTGCTCCAGAAAAGGCACTCTCCTTTCTGTAGGCTGCATGCGCACTCGAGCTGCTGCTTGAGGCAGAGAGAGGACAGCTAGGCGATCCATGGCTGAAGGCAATGCAGAGAGATGTTTTGGTGGGGCGGTGGCTCCATCTGCTGGCTGACAAGCGTGGAAGGAGAAGCCTCATTCCCACTGAGTTACGGAGGAAGTTTCCAAACATTAGGCACTCTGGGTGCACAAGCTAGGGAGTGCTACTGAGGACTTCCCTCTGGCAACAGAGTGGGCACCAAGGGCATCTGGGCTGGAGGGTGCTTGGAAGCCGCAGGAGAGCCATTGGGCACCCAGTGCTCTCTGATGGAGAACACTGCAGGCCCGAGCATCCATGAACTCCTCCAAGGCTTTGGAGGGGGAAAGTTGTCCTTAGCAGAAGGCTTCCTGCCTCGTGCAGCAGGCCTTTCTGGATGGCGACGCTGCAGCTTCCTTGCAGGCTGCTGGTCCAGGGGCATGTGTCCCCTGGTCCAGAGTGCTGTAGGAGGAGCTCCTAGCAAGGGGAGCCAAGCACCTTGTTTCCTTGGCCTAGACTGGGCTGTGCACACAGAGGCCTGCCAGCAGTGAAGACAGCGCAGGCAGCAAGGGGATGTGTCAGGCAGATAAGAGGCAGCAGGAGTCCCACTTGAAAGTGGGGTCATGACTGTTTTGACCCCAGGCTCCAACGGCAACCTGCATACATAGCCTCTGGACCTGCAGCTTCCCAGGAGTGCAAGAGACACACAGGCAACACCCTGTTGCCTTCTCGTATGAACTGTGCTCCATGGAGGTCCTGTTGCCTGGCAGTGGCCTAGGCCAGCACAGACCCTAGGGAGGCCTGGCCCAGCCTGGGATGGGCCGCGACCTAGCAGGGCAATGGGCAAGCCTGGAACTTGAGGCCAGGCTGCAGGCTCATTCCAGGTTGGGCCTGGTGCAGAGAGCCTTGAGCCAGGACCTACAGGGCGAATGCTCAGGCCAGTGGCTTCTCCCTGTAATCCATGTTCCTCACTCGGGCTGCTCTGCTTGTCAGACCCACGCTCCCTAGAAGTGTGTTTCTGAGGCATTTGGACAGTTGGGAAGTGGAGGCTCTCCCAACATTGGAGGCCTGCCTTGAACATTGCTCTGCATACTAAGAGGATTCCCTGCACCTCTGGCGCTGGGGAGGGATTTTCTGCACACAGGAGTCATTGGCACACACAGTGTTTCCCCACGGAAAGTGGTGTCAAAAAGCTCCCTTACAGGAATGCAGGGCACTGTCCCTTTGAAGCCCTCAATGCAGCAGGCTGTCATGGACTCGGCTGCAGGCCTTTGTGGCTGCAGAGACTGCAGCTCCTCTGGAGGTTATGGGTCAATTTGCACTCCTCTTTGAGTAAATGAGGCTTGTGGGGTGAGCACCTTGCAAAGAGTGGCAAGCAGCCTGCTCCTTTTGGTGAGACGCACGTGTGGTGAGAGAGGCTTGGCAGCAGAGAGGAAGCAAGAGGGGCAGCCAGGGAGGGGATTTGCATGCAGCTTGGAGGTCCCAGATGTCCTGCTTCCCCACCAGGGAATGCTGGCGATGCCCATCAGGCCCTATTCACAAGTGGGCCCCCAGCTTCTGGATCTGCCCTGTCCCAGCCACGAAAACACACACAGGCCGAACCCTGAGCCCTGCTTAGGGTGACCTTTGCGGCCCAGGTGGTTGGAATGGCACAACTGTGTTAGGGGAGAGGAGGCCCGAGGAGGCCTTCAGGGAGCTGCCACAGCATAGCAGTGCTCCAGAAAAGGCACTCTCCTTTCTGTAGGCTGCATGCGCACTCGAGCTGCTGCTTGAGGCAGAGAGAGGACAGCTAGGCGATCCATGGCTGAAGGCAATGCAGAGAGATGTTTTGGTGGGGCGGTGGCTCCATCTGCTGGCTGACAAGCGTGGAAGGAGAAGCCTCATTCCCACTGAGTTCCGGAGGAAGTTTCCAAACATTAGGCACTCTGGGTGCACAAGCTAGGGAGTGCTACTGAGGACTTCCCTCTGGCAACAGAGTGGGCACCAAGGGCATCTGGGCTGGAGGGTGCTTGGAAGCTGCAGGGGAGCCATTGGGCACCCAGTGCTCTCTGATGGAGAACACTGCAGGCCCGAGCATCCATGAACTCCTCCAAGGCTTTGGAGGGGGAAAGTTGTCCTTAGCAGAAGGCTTCCTGCCTCGTGCAGCAGGCCTTTCTGGATGGCGAAGCTGCAGCTTCCTTGCAGGCTGCTGGTCCAGGGGCATGTGTCCCCTGGTCCAGAGTGCTGTAGGAGGAGCTCCTAGCAAGGGGAGCCAAGCACCTTGTTTCCTTGGCCTAGACTGGGCTGTGCACACAGAGGCCTGCCAGCAGTGAAGACAGCGCAGGCAGCAAGGGGATGTGTCAGGCAGATAAGAGGCAGCAGGAGTCCCACTTGAAAGTGGGGTCATGACTGTTTTGACCCCAGGCTCCAACGGCAACCTGCATACATAGCCTCTGGACCTGCAGCTTCCCAGGAGTGCAAGAGACACACAGGCAACACCCTGTTGCCTTCTCGTATGAACTGTGCTCCATGGAGGTCCTGTTGCCTGGCAGTGGCCTAGGCCAGCACAGACCCTAGGGAGGCCTGGCCCAGCCTGGGATGGGCCGCGACCTAGCAGGGCAACGGGCAAGCCTGGAACTTGAGGCCAGGCTGCAGGCTCATTCCAGGTTGGGCCTGGTGCAGAGAGCCTTGAGCCAGGACCTACAGGGCGAATGCTCAGGCCAGTGGCTTCTCCCTGTAATCCATGTTCCTCACTCGGGCTGCTCTGCTTGTCAGACCCACGCTCCCTAGAAGTGTGTTTCTGAGGCATTTGGACAGTTGGGAAGTGGAGGCTCTCCCAACATTGGAGGCCTGCCTTGAACATTGCTCTGCATACTAAGAGGATTCCCTGCACCTCTGGCGCTGGGGAGAGATTTTCTGCACACAGGAGTCATTGGCACACACAGTGTTTCCCCACGGAAAGTGGTGTCAAAAAGCTCCCTTACAGGAATGCAGGGCACTGTCCCTTTGAAGCCCTCAACGCAGCAGGCTGTCATGGACTCGGCTGCAGGCCTTTGTGGCTGCAGAGACTGCAGCTCCTCTGGAGGTTATGGGTCAATTTGCACTCCTCTTTGAGTAAATGAGGCTTGTGGGGTGAGCACCTTGCAAAGAGTGGCAAGCAGCCTGCTCCTTTTGGTGAGACGCACGTGTGGTGAGAGAGGCTTGGCAGCAGAGAGGAAGCAAGAGGGGCAGCCAGGGAGGGGATTTGCATGCAGCTTGGAGGTCCCAGATGTCCTGCTTCCCCACCAGGGAATGCTGGCGATGCCCATCAGGCCCTATTCACAAGTGGGCCCCCAGCTTCTGGATCTGCCCTGTCCCAGCCACGAAAACACACACAGGCCGAACCCTGAGCCCTGCTTAGGGTGACCTTTGCGGCCCAGGTGGTTGGAATGGCACAACTGTGTTAGGGGAGAGGAGGCCCGAGGAGGCCTTCAGGGAGCTGCCACAGCATAGCAGTGCTCCAGAAAAGGCACTCTCCTTTCTGTAGGCTGCATGCGCACTCGAGCTGCTGCTTGAGGCAGAGAGAGGACAGCTAGGCGATCCATGGCTGAAGGCAATGCAGAGAGATGTTTTGGTGGGGCGGTGGCTCCATCTGCTGGCTGACAAGCGTGGAAGGAGAAGCCTCATTCCCACTGAGTTCCGGAGGAAGTTTCCAAACATTAGGCACTCTGGGTGCACAAGCTAGGGAGTGCTACTGAGGACTTCCCTCTGGCAACAGAGTGGGCACCAAGGGCATCTGGGCTGGAGGGTGCTTGGAAGCTGCAGGGGAGCCATTGGGCACCCAGTGCTCTCTGATGGAGAACACTGCAGGCCCGAGCATCCATGAACTCCTCCAAGGCTTTGGAGGGGGAAAGTTGTCCTTAGCAGAAGGCTTCCTGCCTCGTGCAGCAGGCCTTTCTGGATGGCGAAGCTGCAGCTTCCTTGCAGGCTGCTGGTCCAGGGGCATGTGTCCCCTGGTCCAGAGTGCTGTAGGAGGAGCTCCTAGCAAGGGGAGCCAAGCACCTTGTTTCCTTGGCCTAGACTGGGCTGTGCACACAGAGGCCTGCCAGCAGTGAAGACAGCGCAGGCAGCAAGGGGATGTGTCAGGCAGATAAGAGGCAGCAGGAGTCCCACTTGAAAGTGGGGTCATGACTGTTTTGACCCCAGGCTCCAACGGCAACCTGCATACATAGCCTCTGGACCTGCAGCTTCCCAGGAGTGCAAGAGACACACAGGCAACACCCTGTTGCCTTCTCGTATGAACTGTGCTCCATGGAGGTCCTGTTGCCTGGCAGTGGCCTAGGCCAGCACAGACCCTAGGGAGGCCTGGCCCAGCCTGGGATGGGCCGCGACCTAGCAGGGCAATGGGCAAGCCTGGAACTTCAGGCCAGGCTGCAGGCTCATTCCAGGTTGGGCCTGGTGCAGAGAGCCTTGAGCCAGGACCTACAGGGCGAATGCTCAGGCCAGTGGCTTCTCCCTGTAATCCATGTTCCTCACTCAGGCTGCTCTTCTTCTCAGACCCACACTCCCTAGAAGTGTGTTTCTGAGGCATTTGGACAGTTGGGAAGTGGAGGCTCTCCCAACATTGGAGGCCTGCCTTGAACATTGCTCTGCATACTAAGAGGATTCCCTGCACCTCTGGTGCTGGGGAGAGATTTTCTGCACACAGGAGTCATTGGCACACACAGTGTTTCCCCACGGAAAGTGGTGTCAAAAAGCTCCCTTACAGGAATGCAGGGCACTGTCCCTTTGAAGCCCTCAACGCAGCAGGCTGTCATGGACTCGGCTGCAGGCCTTTGTGGCTGCAGAGACTGCAGCTCCTCTGGAGGTTATGGGTCAATTTGCACTCCTCTTTGAGTAAATGAGGCTTGTGGGGTGAGCACCTTGCAAAGAGTGGCAAGCAGCCTGCTCCTTTTGGTGAGACGCACGTGTGGTGAGAGAGGCTTGGCAGCAGAGAAGAAGCAAGAGGGGCAGCCAGGGAGGGGATTTGCATGCAGCTTGGAGGTCCCAGATGTCCTGCTTCCCCACCAGGGAATGCTGGCGATGCCCATCAGGCCCTATTCACAAGTGGGCCCCCAGCTTCTGGATCTGCCCTGTCCCAGCCACGAAAACACACACAGGCCGAACCCTGTGCCCTGCTTAGGGTGACCTTTGCGGCCCAGGTGGTTGGAATGGCACAACTGTGTTAGGGGAGAGGAGGCCCGAGGAGGCCTTCAGGGAGCTGCCACAGCATAGCAGTGCTCCAGAAAAGGCACTCTCCTTTCTGTAGGCTGCATGCGCACTCGAGCTGCTGCTTGAGGCAGAGAGAGGACAGCTAGGCGATCCATGGCTGAAGGCAATGCAGAGAGATGTTTTGGTGGGGCGGTGGCTCCATCTGCTGGCTGACAAGCGTGGAAGGAGAAGCCTCATTCCCACTGAGTTCCGGAGGAAGTTTCCAAACATTAGGCACTCTGGGTGCACAAGGTAGGGAGTGCTACTGAGGACTTCCCTCTGGCAACAGAGTGGGCACCAAGGGCATCTGGGCTGGAGGGTGCTTGGAAGCCGCAGGAGAGCCATTGGGCACCCAGTGCTCTCTGATGGAGAACACTGCAGGCCCGAGCATCCATGAACTCCTCCAAGGCTTTGGAGGGGGAAAGTTGTCCTTAGCAGAAGGCTTCCTGCCTCGTGCAGCAGGCCTTTCTGGATGGCGAAGCTGCAGCTTCCTTGCAGGCTGCTGGTCCAGGGGCATGTGTCCCCTGGTCCAGAGTGCTGTAGGAGGAGCTCCTAGCAAGGGGAGCCAAGCACCTTGTTTCCTTGGCCTAGACTGGGCTGTGCACACAGAGGCCTGCCAGCAGTGAAGACAGCGCAGGCAGCAAGGGGATGTGTCAGGCAGATAAGAGGCAGCAGGAGTCCCACTTGAAAGTGGGGTCATGACTGTTTTGACCCCAGGCTCCAACGGCAACCTGCATACATAGCCTCTGGACCTGCAGCTTCCCAGGAGTGCAAGAGACACACAGGCAACACCCTGTTGCCTTCTCGTATGAACTGTGCTCCATGGAGGTCCTGTTGCCTGGCAGTGGCCTAGGCCAGCACAGACCCTAGGGAGGCCTGGCCCAGCCTGGGATGGGCCGCGACCTAGCAGGGCAATGGGCAAGCCTGGAACTTGAGGCCAGGCTGCAGGCTCATTCCAGGTTGGGCCTGGTGCAGAGAGCCTTGAGCCAGGACCTACAGGGCGAATGCTCAGGCCAGTGGCTTCTCCCTGTAATCCATGTTCCTCACTCGGGCTGCTCTGCTTGTCAGACCCACGCTCCCTAGAAGTGTGTTTCTGAGGCATTTGGACAGTTGGGAAGTGGAGGCTCTCCCAACATTGGAGGCCTGCCTTGAACATTGCTCTGCATACTAAGAGGATTCCCTGCACCTCTGGCGCTGGGGAGAGATTTTCTGCACACAGGAGTCATTGGCACACACAGTGTTTCCCCACGGAAAGTGGTGTCAAAAAGCTCCCTTACAGGAATGCAGGGCACTGTCCCTTTGAAGCCCTCAATGCAGCAGGCTGTCATGGACTCGGCTGCAGGCCTTTGTGGCTGCAGAGACTGCAGCTCCTCTGGAGGTTATGGGTCAATTTGCACTCCTCTTTGAGTAAATGAGGCTTGTGGGGTGAGCACCTTGCAAAGAGTGGCAAGCAGCCTGCTCCTTTTGGTGAGACGCACGTGTGGTGAGAGAGGCTTGGCAGCAGAGAAGAAGCAAGAGGGGCAGCCAGGGAGGGGATTTGCATGCAGCTTGGAGGTCCCAGATGTCCTGCTTCCCCACCAGGGAATGCTGGCGATGCCCATCAGGCCCTATTCACAAGTGGGCCCCCAGCTTCTGGATCTGCCCTGTCCCAGCCACGAAAACACACACAGGCCGAACCCTGAGCCCTGCTTAGGGTGACCTTTGCGGCCCAGGTGGTTGGAATGGCACAACTGTGTTAGGGGAGAGGAGGCCCGAGGAGGCCTTCAGGGAGCTGCCACAGCATAGCAGTGCTCCAGAAAAGGCACTCTCCTTTCTGTAGGCTGCATGCGCACTCGAGCTGCTGCTTGAGGCAGAGAGAGGACAGCTAGGCGATCCATGGCTGAAGGCAATGCAGAGAGATGTTTTGGTGGGGCGGTGGCTCCATCTGCTGGCTGACAAGCGTGGAAGGAGAAGCCTCATTCCCACTGAGTTCTGGAGGAAGTTTCCAAACATTAGGCACTCTGGGTGCACAAGCTAGGGAGTGCTACTGAGGACTTCCCTCTGGCAACAGAGTGGGCACCAAGGGCATCTGGGCTGGAGGGTGCTTGGAAGCCGCAGGAGAGCCATTGGGCACCCAGTGCTCTCTGATGGAGAACACTGCAGGCCCGAGCATCCATGAACTCCTCCAAGGCTTTGGAGGGGGAAAGTTGTCCTTAGCAGAAGGCTTCCTGCCTCGTGCAGCAGGCCTTTCTGGATGGCGAAGCTGCAGCTTCCTTGCAGGCTGCTGGTCCAGGGGCATGTGTCCCCTGGTCCAGAGTGCTGTAGGAGGAGCTCCTAGCAAGGGGAGCCAAGCACCTTGTTTCCTTGGCCTAGACTGGGCTGTGCACACAGAGGCCTGCCAGCAGTGAAGACAGCGCAGGCAGCAAGGGGATGTGTCAGGCAGATAAGAGGCAGCAGGAGTCCCACTTGAAAGTGGGGTCATGACTGTTTTGACCCCAGGCTCCAACGGCAACCTGCATACATAGCCTCTGGACCTGCAGCTTCCCAGGAGTGCAAGAGACACACAGGCAACACCCTGTTGCCTTCTCGTATGAACTGTGCTCCATGGAGGTCCTGTTGCCTGGCAGTGGCCTAGGCCAGCACAGACCCTAGGGAGGCCTGGCCCAGCCTGGGATGGGCCGCGACCTAGCAGGGCAATGGGCAAGCCTGGAACTTCAGGCCAGGCTGCAGGCTCATTCCAGGTTGGGCCTGGTGCAGAGAGCCTTGAGCCAGGACCTACAGGGCGAATGCTCAGGCCAGTGGCTTCTCCCTGTAATCCATGTTCCTCACTCGGGCTGCTCTGCTTGTCAGACCCACGCTCCCTAGAAGTGTGTTTCTGAGGTATTTGGACAGTTGGGAAGTGGAGGCTCTCCCAACATTGGAGGCCTGCCTTGAACATTGCTCTGCATACTAAGAGGATTCCCTGCACCTCTGGCGCTGGGGAGAGATTTTCTGCACACAGGAGTCATTGGCACACACAGTGTTTCCCCACGGAAAGTGGTGTCAAAAAGCTCCCTTACAGGAATGCAGGGCACTGTCCCTTTGAAGCCCTCAACGCAGCAGGCTGTCATGGACTCGGCTGCAGGCCTTTGTGGCTGCAGAGACTGCAGCTCCTCTGGAGGTTATGGGTCAATTTGCACTCCTCTTTGAGTAAATGAGGCTTGTGGGGTGAGCACCTTGCAAAGAGTGGCAAGCAGCCTGCTCCTTTTGGTGAGACGCACGTGTGGTGAGAGAGGCTTGGCAGCAGAGAAGAAGCAAGAGGGGCAGCCAGCGAGGGGATTTGCATGCAGCTTGGAGGTCCCAGATGTCCTGCTTCCCCACCAGGGAATGCTGGCGATGCCCATCAGGCCCTATTCACAAGTGGGCCCCCAGCTTCGGGATCTGCCCTGTCCCAGCCACGAAAATACACACAGGCCGAACCCTGTGCCCTGCTTAGGGTGACCTTTGCGGCCCAGGTGGTTGGAATGGCACAACTGTGTTAGGGGAGAGGAGGCCCGAGGAGGCCTTCAGGGAGCTGCCACAGCATAGCAGTGCTCCAGAAAAGGCACTCTCCTTTCTGTAGGCTGCATGCGCACTCGAGCTGCTGCTTGAGGCAGAGAGAGGACAGCTAGGCGATCCATGGCTGAAGGCAATGCAGAGAGATGTTTTGGTGGGGCGGTGGCTCCATCTGCTGGCTGACAAGCGTGGAAGGAGAAGCCTCATTCCCACTGAGTTACGGAGGAAGTTTCCAAACATTAGGCACTCTGGGTGCACAAGCTAGGGAGTGCTACTGAGGACTTCCCTCTGGCAACAGAGTGGGCACCAAGGGCATCTGGGCTGGAGGGTGCTTGGAAGCCGCAGGAGAGCCATTGGGCACCCAGTGCTCTCTGATGGAGAACACTGCAGGCCCGAGCATCCATGAACTCCTCCAAGGCTTTGGAGGGGGAAAGTTGTCCTTAGCAGAAGGCTTCCTGCCTCGTGCAGCAGGCCTTTCTGGATGGCGACGCTGCAGCTTCCTTGCAGGCTGCTGGTCCAGGGGCATGTGTCCCCTGGTCCAGAGTGCTGTAGGAGGAGCTCCTAGCAAGGGGAGCCAAGCACCTTGTTTCCTTGGCCTAGACTGGGCTGTGCACACAGAGGCCTGCCAGCAGTGAAGACAGCGCAGGCAGCAAGGGGATGTGTCAGGCAGATAAGAGGCAGCAGGAGTCCCACTTGAAAGTGGGGTCATGACTGTTTTGACCCCAGGCTCCAACGGCAACCTGCATACATAGCCTCTGGACCTGCAGCTTCCCAGGAGTGCAAGAGACACACAGGCAACACCCTGTTGCCTTCTCGTATGAACTGTGCTCCATGGAGGTCCTGTTGCCTGGCAGTGGCCTAGGCCAGCACAGACCCTAGGGAGGCCTGGCCCAGCCTGGGATGGGCCGCGACCTAGCAGGGCAATGGGCAAGCCTGGAACTTGAGGCCAGGCTGCAGGCTCATTCCAGGTTGGGCCTGGTGCAGAGAGCCTTGAGCCAGGACCTACAGGGCGAATGCTCAGGCCAGTGGCTTCTCCCTGTAATCCATGTTCCTCACTCGGGCTGCTCTGCTTGTCAGACCCACGCTCCCTAGAAGTGTGTTTCTGAGGCATTTGGACAGTTGGGAAGTGGAGGCTCTCCCAACATTGGAGGCCTGCCTTGAACATTGCTCTGCATACTAAGAGGATTCCCTGCACCTCTGGCGCTGGGGAGGGATTTTCTGCACACAGGAGTCATTGGCACACACAGTGTTTCCCCACGGAAAGTGGTGTCAAAAAGCTCCCTTACAGGAATGCAGGGCACTGTCCCTTTGAAGCCCTCAATGCAGCAGGCTGTCATGGACTCGGCTGCAGGCCTTTGTGGCTGCAGAGACTGCAGCTCCTCTGGAGGTTATGGGTCAATTTGCACTCCTCTTTGAGTAAATGAGGCTTGTGGGGTGAGCACCTTGCAAAGAGTGGCAAGCAGCCTGCTCCTTTTGGTGAGACGCACGTGTGGTGAGAGAGGCTTGGCAGCAGAGAGGAAGCAAGAGGGGCAGCCAGGGAGGGGATTTGCATGCAGCTTGGAGGTCCCAGATGTCCTGCTTCCCCACCAGGGAATGCTGGCGATGCCCATCAGGCCCTATTCACAAGTGGGCCCCCAGCTTCTGGATCTGCCCTGTCCCAGCCACGAAAACACACACAGGCCGAACCCTGAGCCCTGCTTAGGGTGACCTTTGCGGCCCAGGTGGTTGGAATGGCACAACTGTGTTAGGGGAGAGGAGGCCCGAGGAGGCCTTCAGGGAGCTGCCACAGCATAGCAGTGCTCCAGAAAAGGCACTCTCCTTTCTGTAGGCTGCATGCGCACTCGAGCTGCTGCTTGAGGCAGAGAGAGGACAGCTAGGCGATCCATGGCTGAAGGCAATGCAGAGAGATGTTTTGGTGGGGCGGTGGCTCCATCTGCTGGCTGACAAGCGTGGAAGGAGAAGCCTCATTCCCACTGAGTTCCGGAGGAAGTTTCCAAACATTAGGCACTCTGGGTGCACAAGCTAGGGAGTGCTACTGAGGACTTCCCTCTGGCAACAGAGTGGGCACCAAGGGCATCTGGGCTGGAGGGTGCTTGGAAGCTGCAGGGGAGCCATTGGGCACCCAGTGCTCTCTGATGGAGAACACTGCAGGCCCGAGCATCCATGAACTCCTCCAAGGCTTTGGAGGGGGAAAGTTGTCCTTAGCAGAAGGCTTCCTGCCTCGTGCAGCAGGCCTTTCTGGATGGCGAAGCTGCAGCTTCCTTGCAGGCTGCTGGTCCAGGGGCATGTGTCCCCTGGTCCAGAGTGCTGTAGGAGGAGCTCCTAGCAAGGGGAGCCAAGCACCTTGTTTCCTTGGCCTAGACTGGGCTGTGCACACAGAGGCCTGCCAGCAGTGAAGACAGCGCAGGCAGCAAGGGGATGTGTCAGGCAGATAAGAGGCAGCAGGAGTCCCACTTGAAAGTGGGGTCATGACTGTTTTGACCCCAGGCTCCAACGGCAACCTGCATACATAGCCTCTGGACCTGCAGCTTCCCAGGAGTGCAAGAGACACACAGGCAACACCCTGTTGCCTTCTCGTATGAACTGTGCTCCATGGAGGTCCTGTTGCCTGGCAGTGGCCTAGGCCAGCACAGACCCTAGGGAGGCCTGGCCCAGCCTGGGATGGGCCGCGACCTAGCAGGGCAACGGGCAAGCCTGGAACTTGAGGCCAGGCTGCAGGCTCATTCCAGGTTGGGCCTGGTGCAGAGAGCCTTGAGCCAGGACCTACAGGGCGAATGCTCAGGCCAGTGGCTTCTCCCTGTAATCCATGTTCCTCACTCGGGCTGCTCTGCTTGTCAGACCCACGCTCCCTAGAAGTGTGTTTCTGAGGCATTTGGACAGTTGGGAAGTGGAGGCTCTCCCAACATTGGAGGCCTGCCTTGAACATTGCTCTGCATACTAAGAGGATTCCCTGCACCTCTGGCGCTGGGGAGAGATTTTCTGCACACAGGAGTCATTGGCACACACAGTGTTTCCCCACGGAAAGTGGTGTCAAAAAGCTCCCTTACAGGAATGCAGGGCACTGTCCCTTTGAAGCCCTCAACGCAGCAGGCTGTCATGGACTCGGCTGCAGGCCTTTGTGGCTGCAGAGACTGCAGCTCCTCTGGAGGTTATGGGTCAATTTGCACTCCTCTTTGAGTAAATGAGGCTTGTGGGGTGAGCACCTTGCAAAGAGTGGCAAGCAGCCTGCTCCTTTTGGTGAGACGCACGTGTGGTGAGAGAGGCTTGGCAGCAGAGAGGAAGCAAGAGGGGCAGCCAGGGAGGGGATTTGCATGCAGCTTGGAGGTCCCAGATGTCCTGCTTCCCCACCAGGGAATGCTGGCGATGCCCATCAGGCCCTATTCACAAGTGGGCCCCCAGCTTCTGGATCTGCCCTGTCCCAGCCACGAAAACACACACAGGCCGAACCCTGAGCCCTGCTTAGGGTGACCTTTGCGGCCCAGGTGGTTGGAATGGCACAACTGTGTTAGGGGAGAGGAGGCCCGAGGAGGCCTTCAGGGAGCTGCCACAGCATAGCAGTGCTCCAGAAAAGGCACTCTCCTTTCTGTAGGCTGCATGCGCACTCGAGCTGCTGCTTGAGGCAGAGAGAGGACAGCTAGGCGATCCATGGCTGAAGGCAATGCAGAGAGATGTTTTGGTGGGGCGGTGGCTCCATCTGCTGGCTGACAAGCGTGGAAGGAGAAGCCTCATTCCCACTGAGTTCCGGAGGAAGTTTCCAAACATTAGGCACTCTGGGTGCACAAGCTAGGGAGTGCTACTGAGGACTTCCCTCTGGCAACAGAGTGGGCACCAAGGGCATCTGGGCTGGAGGGTGCTTGGAAGCTGCAGGGGAGCCATTGGGCACCCAGTGCTCTCTGATGGAGAACACTGCAGGCCCGAGCATCCATGAACTCCTCCAAGGCTTTGGAGGGGGAAAGTTGTCCTTAGCAGAAGGCTTCCTGCCTCGTGCAGCAGGCCTTTCTGGATGGCGAAGCTGCAGCTTCCTTGCAGGCTGCTGGTCCAGGGGCATGTGTCCCCTGGTCCAGAGTGCTGTAGGAGGAGCTCCTAGCAAGGGGAGCCAAGCACCTTGTTTCCTTGGCCTAGACTGGGCTGTGCACACAGAGGCCTGCCAGCAGTGAAGACAGCGCAGGCAGCAAGGGGATGTGTCAGGCAGATAAGAGGCAGCAGGAGTCCCACTTGAAAGTGGGGTCATGACTGTTTTGACCCCAGGCTCCAACGGCAACCTGCATACATAGCCTCTGGACCTGCAGCTTCCCAGGAGTGCAAGAGACACACAGGCAACACCCTGTTGCCTTCTCGTATGAACTGTGCTCCATGGAGGTCCTGTTGCCTGGCAGTGGCCTAGGCCAGCACAGACCCTAGGGAGGCCTGGCCCAGCCTGGGATGGGCCGCGACCTAGCAGGGCAATGGGCAAGCCTGGAACTTCAGGCCAGGCTGCAGGCTCATTCCAGGTTGGGCCTGGTGCAGAGAGCCTTGAGCCAGGACCTACAGGGCGAATGCTCAGGCCAGTGGCTTCTCCCTGTAATCCATGTTCCTCACTCAGGCTGCTCTTCTTCTCAGACCCACACTCCCTAGAAGTGTGTTTCTGAGGCATTTGGACAGTTGGGAAGTGGAGGCTCTCCCAACATTGGAGGCCTGCCTTGAACATTGCTCTGCATACTAAGAGGATTCCCTGCACCTCTGGTGCTGGGGAGAGATTTTCTGCACACAGGAGTCATTGGCACACACAGTGTTTCCCCACGGAAAGTGGTGTCAAAAAGCTCCCTTACAGGAATGCAGGGCACTGTCCCTTTGAAGCCCTCAACGCAGCAGGCTGTCATGGACTCGGCTGCAGGCCTTTGTGGCTGCAGAGACTGCAGCTCCTCTGGAGGTTATGGGTCAATTTGCACTCCTCTTTGAGTAAATGAGGCTTGTGGGGTGAGCACCTTGCAAAGAGTGGCAAGCAGCCTGCTCCTTTTGGTGAGACGCACGTGTGGTGAGAGAGGCTTGGCAGCAGAGAAGAAGCAAGAGGGGCAGCCAGGGAGGGGATTTGCATGCAGCTTGGAGGTCCCAGATGTCCTGCTTCCCCACCAGGGAATGCTGGCGATGCCCATCAGGCCCTATTCACAAGTGGGCCCCCAGCTTCTGGATCTGCCCTGTCCCAGCCACGAAAACACACACAGGCCGAACCCTGTGCCCTGCTTAGGGTGACCTTTGCGGCCCAGGTGGTTGGAATGGCACAACTGTGTTAGGGGAGAGGAGGCCCGAGGAGGCCTTCAGGGAGCTGCCACAGCATAGCAGTGCTCCAGAAAAGGCACTCTCCTTTCTGTAGGCTGCATGCGCACTCGAGCTGCTGCTTGAGGCAGAGAGAGGACAGCTAGGCGATCCATGGCTGAAGGCAATGCAGAGAGATGTTTTGGTGGGGCGGTGGCTCCATCTGCTGGCTGACAAGCGTGGAAGGAGAAGCCTCATTCCCACTGAGTTCCGGAGGAAGTTTCCAAACATTAGGCACTCTGGGTGCACAAGGTAGGGAGTGCTACTGAGGACTTCCCTCTGGCAACAGAGTGGGCACCAAGGGCATCTGGGCTGGAGGGTGCTTGGAAGCCGCAGGAGAGCCATTGGGCACCCAGTGCTCTCTGATGGAGAACACTGCAGGCCCGAGCATCCATGAACTCCTCCAAGGCTTTGGAGGGGGAAAGTTGTCCTTAGCAGAAGGCTTCCTGCCTCGTGCAGCAGGCCTTTCTGGATGGCGAAGCTGCAGCTTCCTTGCAGGCTGCTGGTCCAGGGGCATGTGTCCCCTGGTCCAGAGTGCTGTAGGAGGAGCTCCTAGCAAGGGGAGCCAAGCACCTTGTTTCCTTGGCCTAGACTGGGCTGTGCACACAGAGGCCTGCCAGCAGTGAAGACAGCGCAGGCAGCAAGGGGATGTGTCAGGCAGATAAGAGGCAGCAGGAGTCCCACTTGAAAGTGGGGTCATGACTGTTTTGACCCCAGGCTCCAACGGCAACCTGCATACATAGCCTCTGGACCTGCAGCTTCCCAGGAGTGCAAGAGACACACAGGCAACACCCTGTTGCCTTCTCGTATGAACTGTGCTCCATGGAGGTCCTGTTGCCTGGCAGTGGCCTAGGCCAGCACAGACCCTAGGGAGGCCTGGCCCAGCCTGTGATGGGCCGCGACCTAGCAGGGCAATGGGCAAGCCTGGAACTTGAGGCCAGGCTGCAGGCTCATTCCAGGTTGGGCCTGGTGCAGAGAGCCTTCAGCCAGGACCTACAGGGCGAATGCTCAGGCCAGTGGCTTCTCCCTGTAATCCATGTTCCTCACTCGGGCTGCTCTGCTTGTCAGACCCACGCTCCCTAGAAGTGTGTTTCTGAGGCATTTGGACAGTTGGGAAGTGGAGGCTCTCCCAACATTGGAGGCCTGCCTTGAACATTGCTCTGCATACTAAGAGGATTCCCTGCACCTCTGGTGCTGGGGAGAG
Source organism: Hippopotamus amphibius kiboko (assembly GCF_030028045.1). Classification (NCBI taxonomy): domain Eukaryota; kingdom Metazoa; phylum Chordata; class Mammalia; order Artiodactyla; family Hippopotamidae; genus Hippopotamus; species Hippopotamus amphibius. The sequence continues at coordinate 45,750 of NW_026648352.1, forward strand.
ATTTTCTGCACACAGGAGTCATTGGCACACACAGTGTTTCCCCACGGAAAGTGGTGTCAAAAAGCTCCCTTACAGGAATGCAGGGCACTGTCCCTTTGAAGCCCTCAACGCAGCAGGCTGTCATGGACTCGGCTGCAGGCCTTTGTGGCTGCAGAGACTGCAGCTCCTCTGGAGGTTATGGGTCAATTTGCACTCCTCTTTGAGTAAATGAGGCTTGTGGGGTGAGCACCTTGCAAAGAGTGGCAAGCAGCCTGCTCCTTTTGGTGAGACGCACGTGTGGTGAGAGAGGCTTGGCAGCAGAGAAGAAGCAAGAGGGGCAGCCAGGGAGGGGATTTGCATGCAGCTTGGAGGTCCCAGATGTCCTGCTTCCCCACCAGGGAATGCTGGCGATGCCCATCAGGCCCTATTCACAAGTGGGCCCCCAGCTTCTGGATCTGCCCTGTCCCAGCCACGAAAACACACACAGGCCGAACCCTGAGCCCTGCTTAGGGTGACCTTTGCGGCCCAGGTGGTTGGAATGGCACAACTGTGTTAGGGGAGAGGAGGCCTGAGGAGGCCTTCAGGGAGCTGCCACAGCATAGCAGTGCTCCAGAAAAGGCACTCTCCTTTCTGTAGGCTGCATGCGCACTCGAGCTGCTGCTTGAGGCAGAGAGAGGACAGCTAGGCGATCCATGGCTGAAGGCAATGCAGAGAGATGTTTTGGTGGGGCGGTGGCTCCATCTGCTGGCTGACAAGCATGGAAGGAGAAGCCTCATTCCCACTGAGTTCCGGAGGAAGTTTCCAAACATTAGGCACTCTGGGTGCACAAGCTAGGGAGTGCTACTGAGGACTTCCCTCTGGCAACAGAGTGGGCACCAAGGGCATCTGGGCTGGAGGGTGCTTGGAAGCCGCAGGGGAGCCATTGGGCACCCAGTGCTCTCTGATGGAGAACACTGCAGGCCCGAGCATCCATGAACTCCTCCAAGGCTTTGGAGGGGGAAAGTTGTCCTTAGCAGAAGGCTTCCTGCCTCGTGCAGCAGGCCTTTCTGGATGGCGAAGCTGCAGCTTCCTTGCAGGCTGCTGGTCCAGGGGCATGTGTCCCCTGGTCCAGAGTGCTGTAGGAGGAGCTCCTAGCAAGGGGAGCCAAGCACCTTGTTTCCTTGGCCTAGACTGGGCTGTGCACACAGAGGCCTGCCAGCAGTGAAGACAGCGCAGGCAGCAAGGGGATGTGTCAGGCAGATAAGAGGCAGCAGGAGTCCCACTTGAAAGTGGGGTCATGACTATTTTGACCCCAGGCTCCAACGGCAACCTGCATACATAGCCTCTGGACCTGCAGCTTCCCAGGAGTGCAAGAGACACACAGGCAACACCCTGTTGCCTTCTCGTATGAACTGTGCTCCATGGAGGTCCTGTTGCCTGGCAGTGGCCTAGGCCAGCACAGACCCTAGGGAGGCCTGGCCCAGCCTGGGATGGGCCGCGACCTAGCAGGGCAATGGGCAAGCCTGGAACTTGAGGCCAGGCTGCAGGCTCATTCCAGGTTGGGCCTGGTGCAGAGAGCCTTGAGCCAGGACCTACAGGGCGAATGCTCAGGCCAGTGGCTTCTCCCTGTAATCCATGTTCCTCACTCGGGCTGCTCTGCTTGTCAGACCCACGCTCCCTAGAAGTGTGTTTCTGAGGCATTTGGACAGTTGGCACGTGGAGGCTCTCCCAACATTGGAGGCCTGCCTTGAACATTGCTCTGCATACTAAGAGGATTCCCTGCACCTCTGGCGCTGGGGAGAGATTTTCTGCACACAGGAGTCATTGGCACACACAGTGTTTCCCCACGGAAAGTGGTGTCAAAAAGCTCCCTTACAGGAATGCAGGGCACTGTCCCTTTGAAGCCCTCAACGCAGCAGGCTGTCATGGACTCAGCTGCAGGCCTTTGTGGCTGCAGAGACTGCAGCTCCTCTGGAGGTTATGGGTCAATTTGCACTCCTCTTTGAGTAAATGAGGCTTGTGGGGTGAGCACCTTGCAAAGAGTGGCAAGCAGCCTGCTCCTTTTGGTGAGACGCACGTGTGGTGAGAGAGGCTTGGCAGCAGAGAAGAAGCAAGAGGGGCAGCCAGGGAGGGGATTTGCATGCAGCTTGGAGGTCCCAGATGTCCTGCTTCCCCACCAGGGAATGCTGGCGATGCCCATCAGGCCCTATTCACAAGTGGGCCCCCAGCTTCTGGATCTGCCCTGTCCCAGCCACGAAAATACACACAGGCCGAACCCTGTGCCCTGCTTAGGGTGACCTTTGCGGCCCAGGTGGTTGGAATGGCACCACTGTGTTAGGGGAGAGGAGGCCCGAGGAGGCCTTCAGGGAGCTGCCACAGCATAGCAGTGCTCCAGAAAAGGCACTCTCCTTTCTGTAGGCTGCATGCGCACTCGAGCTGCTGCTTGAGGCAGAGAGAGGACAGCTAGGCGATCCATGGCTGAAGGCAATGCAGAGAGATGTTTTGGTGGGGCAGTGGCTCCATCTGCTGGCTGACAAGCGTGGAAGGAGAAGCCTCATTCCCACTGAGTTCCGGAGGAAGTTTCCAAACATTAGGCACTCTGGGTGCACAAGCTAGGGAGTGCTACTGAGGACTTCCCTCTGGCAACAGAGTGGGCACCAAGGGCATCTGGGCTGGAGGGTGCTTGGAAGCCGCAGGAGAACCATTGGGCACCCAGTGCTCTCTGATGGAGAACACTGCAGGCCCGAGCATCCATGAACTCCTCCAAGGCTTTGGAGGGGGAAAGTTGTCCTTAGCAGAAGGCTTCCTGCCTCGTGCAGCAGGCCTTTCTGGATGGCGAAGCTGCAGCTTCCTTGCAGGCTGCTGGTCCAGGGGCATGTGTCCCCTGGTCCAGAGTGCTGTAGGAGGAGCTCCTAGCAAGGGGAGCCAAGCACCTTGTTTCCTTGGCCTAGACTGGGCTGTGCACACAGAGGCCTGCCAGCAGTGAAGACAGCGCAGGCAGCAAGGGGATGTGTCAGGCAGATAAGAGGCAGCAGGAGTCCCACTTGAAAGTGGGGTCATGACTGTTTTGACCCCAGGCTCCAACGGCAACCTGCATACATAGCCTCTGGACCTGCAGCTTCCCAGGAGTGCAAGAGACACACAGGCAACACCCTGTTGCCTTCTCGTATGAACTGTGCTCCATGGAGTTCCTGTTGCCTGGCAGTGGCCTAGGCCAGCACAGACCCTAGGGAGGCCTGGCCCAGCCTGGGATGGGCTGCGACCTAGCAGGGCAATGGGCAAGCCTGGAACTTGAGGCCAGGCTGCAGGCTCATTCCAGGTTGGGCCTGGTGCAGAGAGCCTTCAGCCAGGACCTACAGGGCGAATGCTCAGGCCAGTGGCTTCTCCCTGTAATCCATGTTCCTCACTCGGGCTGCTCTGCTTGTCAGACCCACGCTCCCTAGAAGTGTGTTTCTGAGGCATTTGGACAGTTGGGAAGTGGAGGCTCTCCCAACATTGGAGGCCTGCCTTGAACATTGCTCTGCATACTAAGAGGATTCCCTGCACCTCTGGCGCTGGGGAGAGATTTTCTGCACACAGGAGTCATTGGCACACACAGTGTTTCCCCACGGAAAGTGGTGTCAAAAAGCTCCCTTACAGGAATGCAGGGCACTGTCCCTTTGAAGCCCTCAACGCAGCAGGCTGTCATGGACTCGGCTGCAGGCCTTTGTGGCTGCAGAGACTGCAGCTCCTCTGGAGGTTATGGGTCAATTTGCACTCCTCTTTGATTAAATGAGGCTTGTGGGATGAGCACCTTGCAAAGAGTGGCAAGCAGCCTGCTCCTTTTGGTGAGACGCACGTGTGGTGAGAGAGGCTTGGCAGCAGAGAAGAAGCAAGAGGGGCAGCCAGGGAGGGGATTTGCATGCAGCTTGGAGGTCCCAGATGTCCTGCTTCCCCACCAGGGAATGCTGGCGATGTCCATCAGGCCCTATTCACAAGTGGGCCCCCAGCTTCTGGATCTGCCCTGTCCCAGCCACGAAAACACACACAGGCCGAACCCTGAGCCCTGCTTAGGGTGACCTTTACGGCCCAGGTGGTTGGAATGGCACCACTGTGTTAGCGGAGAGGAGGCCCGAGGAGGCCTTCAGGGAGCTGCCACAGCATAGCAGTGCTCCAGAAAAGGCACTCTCCTTTCTGTAGGCTGCATGCGCACTCGAGCTGCTGCTTGAGGCAGAGAGAGGACAGCTAGGCGATCCATGGCTGAAGGCAATGCAGAGAGATGTTTTGGTGGGGCGGTGGCTCCATCTGCTGGCTGACAAGCGTGGAAGGAGAAGCCTCATTCCCACTGAGTTCCGGAGGAAGTTTCCAAACATTAGGCACTCTGGGTGCACAAGCTAGGGAGTGCTACTGAGGACTTCCCTCTGGCAACAGAGTGGGCACCAAGGGCATCTGGGCTGGAGGGTGCTTGGAAGCCGCAGGGGAGCCATTGGGCACCCAGTGCTCTCTGATGGAGAACACTGCAGGCCCGAGCATCCATGAACTCCTCCAAGGCTTTGGAGGGGGAAAGTTGTCCTTAGCAGAAGGCTTCCTGCCTCGTGCAGCAGGCCTTTCTGGATGGCGAAGCTGCAGCTTCCTTGCAGGCTGCTGGTCCAGGGGCATGTGTCCCCTGGTCCAGAGTGCTGTAGGAGGAGCTCCTAGCAAGGGGAGCCAAGCACCTTGTTTCCTTGGCCTAGACTGGGCTGTGCACACAGAGGCCTGCCAGCAGTGAAGACAGCGCAGGCAGCAAGGGGATGTGTCAGGCAGATAAGAGGCAGCAGGAGTCCCACTTGAAAGTGGGGTCATGACTGTTTTGACCCCAGGCTCCAACGGCAACCTGCATACATAGCCTCTGGACCTGCAGCTTCCCAGGAGTGCAAGAGACACACAGGCAACACCCTGTTGCCTTCTCGTATGAACTGTGCTCCATGGAGGTCCTGTTGCCTGGCAGTGGCCTAGGCCAGCACAGACCCTAGGGAGGCCTGGCCCAGCCTGGGATGGGCCGCGACCTAGCAGGGCAACGGGCAAGCCTGGAACTTGAGGCCAGGCTGCAGGCTCATTCCAGGTTGGGCCTGGTGCAGAGAGCCTTGAGCCAGGACCTACAGGGCGAATGCTCAGGCCAGTGGCTTCTCCCTGTAATCCATGTTCCTCACTCGGGCTGCTCTGCTTGTCAGACCCACACTCCCTAGAAGTGTGTTTCTGAGGCATTTGGACAGTTGGGAAGTGGAGGCTCTCCCAACATTGGAGGCCTGCCTTGAACATTGCTCTGCATACTAAGAGGATTCCCTGCACCTCTGGTGCTGGGGAGAGATTTTCTGCACACAGGAGTCATTGGCACACACAGTGTTTCCCCACGGAAAGTGGTGTCAAAAAGCTCCCTTACAGGAATGCAGGGCACTGTCCCTTTGAAGCCCTCAACGCAGCAGGCTGTCATGGACTCGGCTGCAGGCCTTTGTGGCTGCAGAGACTGCAGCTCCTCTGGAGGTTATGGGTCAATTTGCACTCCTCTTTGAGTAAATGAGGCTTGTGGGGTGAGCACCTTGCAAAGAGTGGCAAGCAGCCTGCTCCTTTTGGTGAGACGCACGTGTGGTGAGAGAGGCTTGGCAGCAGAGAAGAAGCAAGAGGGGCAGCCAGGGAGGGGATTTGCATGCAGCTTGGAGGTCCCAGATGTCCTGCTTCCCCACCAGGGAATGCTGGCGATGCCCATCAGGCCCTATTCACAAGTGGGCCCCCAGCTTCTGGATCTGCCCTGTCCCAGCCACGAAAACACACACAGGCCGAACCCTGAGCCCTGCTTAGGGTGACCTTTGCGGCCCAGGTGGTTGGAATGGCACAACTGTGTTAGGGGAGAGGAGGCCCGAGGAGGCCTTCAGGGAGCTGCCACAGCATAGCAGTGCTCCAGAAAAGGCACTCTCCTTTCTGTAGGCTGCATGCGCACTCGAGCTGCTGCTTGAGGCAGAGAGAGGACAGCTAGGCGATCCATGGCTGAAGGCAATGCAGAGAGATGTTTTGGTGGGGCGGTGGCTCCATCTGCTGGCTGACAAGCGTGGAAGGAGAAGCCTCATTCCCACTGAGTTCCGGAGGAAGTTTCCAAACATTAGGCACTCTGGGTGCACAAGCTAGGGAGTGCTACTGAGGACTTCCCTCTGGCAACAGAGTGGGCACCAAGGGCATCTGGGCTGGAGGGTGCTTGGAAGCCGCAGGGGAGCCATTGGGCACCCAGTGCTCTCTGATGGAGAACACTGCAGGCCCGAGCATCCATGAACTCCTCCAAGGCTTTGGAGGGGGAAAGTTGTCCTTAGCAGAAGGCTTCCTGCCTCGTGCAGCAGGCCTTTCTGGATGGCGAAGCTGCAGCTTCCTTGCAGGCTGCTGGTCCAGGGGCATGTGTCCCCTGGTCCAGAGTGCTGTAGGAGGAGCTGCTAGCAAGGGGAGCCAAGCACCTTGTTTCCTTGGCCTAGACTGGGCTGTGCACACAGAGGCCTGCCAGCAGTGAAGACAGCGCAGGCAGCAAGGGGATGTGTCAGGCAGATAAGAGGCAGCAGGAGTCCCACTTGAAAGTGGGGTCATGACTGTTTTGACCCCAGGCTCCAACGGCAACCTGCATACATAGCCTCTGGACCTGCAGCTTCCCAGGAGTGCAAGAGACACACAGGCAACACCCTGTTGCCTTCTCGTATGAACTGTGCTCCATGGAGGTCCTGTTGCCTGGCAGTGGCCTAGGCCAGCACAGACCCTAGGGAGGCCTGGCCCAGCCTGGGATGGGCCGCGACCTAGCAGGGCAATGGGCAAGCCTGGAACTTGAGGCCAGGCTGCAGGCTCATTCCAGGTTGGGCCTGGTGCAGAGAGCCTTGAGCCAGGACCTACAGGGTGAATGCTCAGGCCAGTGGCTTCTCCCTGTAATCCATGTTCCTCACTCGGGCTGCTCTGCTTGTCAGACCCACACTCCCTAGAAGTGTGTTTCTGAGGCATTTGGACAGTTGGGAAGTGGAGGCTCTCCCAACATTGGAGGCCTGCCTTGAACATTGCTCTGCATACTAAGAGGATTCCCTGCACCTCTGGTGCTGGGGAGAGATTTTCTGCACACAGGAGTCATTGGCACACACAGTGTTTCCCCACGGAAAGTGGTGTCAAAAAGCTCCCTTACAGGAATGCAGGGCACTGTCCCTTTGAAGCCCTCAACGCAGCAGGCTGTCATGGACTCGGCTGCAGGCCTTTGTGGCTGCAGAGACTGCAGCTCCTCTGGAGGTTATGGGTCAATTTGCACTCCTCTTTGAGTAAATGAGGCTTGTGGGGTGAGCACCTTGCAAAGAGTGGCAAGCAGCCTGCTCCTTTTGGTGAGACGCACGTGTGGTGAGAGAGGCTTGGCAGCAGAGAAGAAGCAAGAGGGGCAGCCAGGGAGGGGATTTGCATGCAGCTTGGAGGTCCCAGATGTCCTGCTTCCCCACCAGGGAATGCTGGCGATGCCCATCAGGCCCTATTCACAAGTGGGCCCCCAGCGTCTGGATCTGCCCTGTCCCAGCCACGAAAACACACACAGGCCGAACCCTGAGCCCTGCTTAGGGTGACCTTTGCGGCCCAGGTGGTTGGAATGGCACCACTGTGTTAGGGGAGAGGAGGCCCGAGGAGGCCTTCAGGGAGCTGCCACAGCATAGCAGTGCTCCAGAAAAGGCACTCTCCTTTCTGTAGGCTGCATGCGCACTCGAGCTGCTGCTTGAGGCAGAGAGAGGACAGCTAGGCGATCCATGGCTGAAGGCAATGCAGAGAGATGTTTTGGTGGGGCGGTGGCTCCATCTGCTGGCTGACAAGCGTGGAAGGAGAAGCCTCATTCCCACTGAGTTCCGGAGGAAGTTTCCAAACATTAGGCACTCTGGGTGCACAAGCTAGGGAGTGCTACTGAGGACTTCCCTCTGGCAACAGAGTGGGCACCAAGGGCATCTGGGCTGGAGGGTGCTTGGAAGCCGCAGGGGAGCCATTGGGCACCCAGTGCTCTCTGATGGAGAACACTGCAGGCCCGAGCATCCATGAACTCCTCCAAGGCTTTGGAGGGGGAAAGTTGTCCTTAGCAGAAGGCTTCCTGCCTCGTGCAGCAGGCCTTTCTGGATGGCGAAGCTGCAGCTTCCTTGCAGGCTGCTGGTCCAGGGGCATGTGTCCCCTGGTCCAGAGTGCTGTAGGAGGAGCTGCTAGCAAGGGGAGCCAAGCACCTTGTTTCCTTGGCCTAGACTGGGCTGTGCACACAGAGGCCTGCCAGCAGTGAAGACAGCGCAGGCAGCAAGGGGATGTGTCAGGCAGATAAGAGGCAGCAGGAGTCCCACTTGAAAGTGGGGTCATGACTGTTTTGACCCAGGCTCCAACGGCAACCTGCATACATAGCCTCTGGACCTGCAGCTTCCAGGAGTGCAAGAGACACACAGGCAACACCCTGTTGCCTTCTCGTATGAACTGTGCTCCATGGAGGTCCTGTTGCCTGGCAGTGGCCTAGGCCAGCACAGACCCTAGGGAGGCCTGGCCCAGCCTGGGATGGGCCGCGACCTAGCAGGGCAATGGGCAAGCCTGGAACTTGAGGCCAGGCTGCAGGCTCATTCCAGGTTGGGCCTGGTGCAGAGAGCCTTGAGCCAGGACCTACAGGGTGAATGCTCAGGCCAGTGGCTTCTCCCTGTAATCCATGTTCTCACTCGGGCTGCTCTGCTTGTCAGACCCACACTCCCTAGAAGTGTGTTTCTGAGGCATTTGGACAGTTGGGAAGTGGAGGCTCTCCCAACATTGGAGTCCTGCCTTGAACATTGCTCTGCATACTAAGAGGATTCCCTGCACCTCTGGTGCTGGGGAGAGATTTTCTGCACACAGGAGTCATTGGCACACACAGTGTTTCCCCACGGAAAGTGGTGTCAAAAAGCTCCCTTACAGGAATGCAGGGCACTGTCCCTTTGAAGCCCTCAACGCAGCAGGCTGTCATGGACTCGGCTGCAGGCCTTTGTGGCTGCAGAGACTGCAGCTCCTCTGGAGGTTATGGGTCAATTTGCACTCCTCTTTGAGTAAATGAGGCTTGTGGGGTGAGCACCTTGCAAAGAGTGGCAAGCAGCCTGCTCCTTTTGGTGAGACGCACGTGTGGTGAGAGAGGCTTGGCAGCAGAGAAGAAGCAAGAGGGGCAGCCAGGGAGGGGATTTGCATGCAGCTTGGAGGTCCCAGATGTCCTGCTTCCCCACCAGGGAATGCTGGCGATGCCCATCAGGCCCTATTCACAAGTGGGCCCCCAGCGTCTGGATCTGCCCTGTCCCAGCCACGAAACACACACAGGCCGAACCCTGAGCCCTGCTTAGGGTGACCTTTGCGGCCCAGGTGGTTGGAATGGCACCACTGTGTTAGGGGAGAGGAGGCCCGAGGAGGCCTTCAGGGAGCTGCCACAGCATAGCAGTGCTCCAGAAAAGGCACTCTCCTTTCTGTAGGCTGCATGCGCACTCGAGCTGCTGCTTGAGGCAGAGAGAGGACAGCTAGGCGATCCATGGCTGAAGGCAATGCAGAGAGATGTTTTGGTGGGGCGGTGGCTCCATCTGCTGGCTGACAAGCGTGGAAGGAGAAGCCTCATTCCCACTGAGTTCCGGAGGAAGTTTCCAAACATTAGGCACTCTGGGTGCACAAGCTAGGGAGTGCTACTGAGGACTTCCCTCTGGCAACAGAGTGGGCACCAAGGGCATCTGGGCTGGAGGGTGCTTGGAAGCCGCAGGGGAGCCATTGGGCACCCAGTGCTCTCTGATGGAGAACACTGCAGGCCCGAGCATCCATGAACTCCTCCAAGGCTTTGGAGGGGGAAAGTTGTCCTTAGCAGAAGGCTTCCTGCCTCGTGCAGCAGGCCTTTCTGGATGGTGACGCTGCAGCTTCCTTGCAGGCTGCTGGTCCAGGGGCATGTGTCCCCTGGTCCAGAGTGCTGTAGGAGGAGCTCCTAGCAAGGGGAGCCAAGCACCTTGTTTCCTTGGCCTAGACTGGGCTGTGCACACAGAGGCCTGCCAGCAGTGAAGACAGCGCAGGCAGCAAGGGGATGTGTCAGGCAGATAAGAGGCAGCAGGAGTCCCACTTGAAAGTGGGGTCATGACTGTTTTGACCCCAGGCTCCAACGGCAACCTGCATACATAGCCTCTGGACCTGCAGCTTCCCAGGAGTGCAAGAGACACACAGGCAACACCCTGTTGCCTTCTCGTATGAACTGTGCTCCATGGAGGTCCTGTTGCCTGGCAGTGGCCTAGGCCAGCACAGACCCTAGGGAGGCCTGGCCCAGCCTGGGATGGGCCGCGACCTAGCAGGGCAACGGGCAAGCCTGGAACTTGAGGCCAGGCTGCAGGCTCATTCCAGGTTGGGCCTGGTGCAGAGAGCCTTGAGCCAGGACCTACAGGGCGAATGCTCAGGCCAGTGGCTTCTCCCTGTAATCCATGTTCCTCACTCGGGCTGCTCTGCTTGTCAGACCCACACTCCCTAGAAGTGTGTTTCTGAGGCATTTGGACAGTTGGGAAGTGGAGGCTCTCCCAACATTGGAGGCCTGCCTTGAACATTGCTCTGCATACTAAGAGGATTCCCTGCACCTCTGGTGCTGGGGAGAGATTTTCTGCACACAGGAGTCATTGGCACACACAGTGTTTCCCACGGAAAGTGGTGTCAAAAAGCTCCCTTACAGGAATGCAGGGCACTGTCCCTTTGAAGCCCTCAACGCAGCAGGCTGTCATGACTCGGCTTGCAGGCCTTTGTGGCTGCAGAGACTGCAGCTCCTCTGGAGGTTATGGGTCAATTTGCACTCCTCTTTGAGTAAATGAGGCTTGTGGGGTGAGCACCTTGCAAAGAGTGGCAAGCAGCCTGCTCCTTTTGGTGAGACGCACGTGTGGTGAGAGAGGCTTGGCAGCAGAGAAGAAGCAAGAGGGGCAGCCAGGGAGGGGATTTGCATGCAGCTTGGAGGTCCCAGATGTCCTGCTTCCCCACCAGGGAATGCTGGCGATGCCCATCAGGCCCTATTCACAAGTGGGCCCCCAGCGTCTGGATCTGCCCTGTCCCAGCCACGAAAATACACACAGGCCGAACCCTGAGCCCTGCTTAGGGTGACCTTTGCGGCCCAGGTGGTTGGAATGGCACCACTGTGTTAGGGGAGAGGAGGCCTGAGGAGGCCTTCAGGGAGCTGCCACAGCATAGCAGTGCTCCAGAAAAGGCACTCTCCTTTCTGTAGGCTGCATGTGCACTCGAGCTGCTGCTTGAGGCAGAGAGAGGACAGCTAGGCGATCCATGGCTGAAGGCAATGCAGAGAGATGTTTTGGTGGGGCGGTGGCTCCATCTGCTGGCTGACAAGCGTGGAAGGAGAAGCCTCATTCCCACTGAGTTCCGGAGGAAGTTTCCAAACATTAGGCACTCTGGGTGCACAAGCTAGGGAGTGCTACTGAGGACTTCCCTCTGGCAACAGAGTGGGCACCAAGGGCATCTGGGCTGGAGGGTGCTTGGAAGCCGCAGGGGAGCCATTGGGCACCCAGTGCTCTCTGATGGAGAACACTGCAGGCCCGAGCATCCATGAACTCCTCCAAGGCTTTGGAGGGGGAAAGTTGTCCTTAGCAGAAGGCTTCCTGCCTCGTGCAGCAGGCCTTTCTGGATGGCGATGCTGCAGCTTCCTTGCAGGCTGCTGGTCCAGGGGCATGTGTCCCCTGGTCCAGAGTGCTGTAGGAGGAGCTGCTAGCAAGGGGAGCCAAGCACCTTGTTTCCTTGGCCTAGACTGGGCTGTGCACACAGAGGCCTGCCAGCAGTGAAGACAGCGCAGGCAGCAAGGGGATGTGTCAGGCAGATAAGAGGCAGCAGGAGTCCCACTTGAAAGTGGGGTCATGACTGTTTTGACCCCAGGCTCCAACGGCAACCTGCATACATAGCCTCTGGACCTGCAGCTTCCCAGGAGTGCAAGAGACACACAGGCAACACCCTGTTGCCTTCTCGTATGAACTGTGCTCCATGGAGGTCCTGTTGCCTGGCAGTGGCCTAGGCCAGCACAGACCCTAGGGAGGCCTGGCCCAGCCTGGGATGGGCCGCGACCTAGCAGGGCAACGGGCAAGCCTGGAACTTGAGGCCAGGCTGCAGGCTCATTCCAGGTTGGGCCTGGTGCAGAGAGCCTTGAGCCAGGACCTACAGGGCGAATGCTCAGGCCAGTGGCTTCTCCCTGTAATCCATGTTCCTCACTCGGGCTGCTCTGCTTGTCAGACCCACACTCCCTAGAAGTGTGTTTCTGAGGCATTTGGACAGTTGGGAAGTGGAGGCTCTCCCAACATTGGAGGCCTGCCTTGAACATTGCTCTGCATACTAAGAGGATTCCCTGCACCTCTGGTGCTGGGGAGAGATTTTCTGCACACAGGAGTCATTGGCACACACAGTGTTTCCCCACGGAAAGTGGTGTCAAAAAGCTCCCTTACAGGAATGCAGGGCACTGTCCCTTTGAAGCCCTCAACGCAGCAGGCTGTCATGGACTCGGCTGCAGGCCTTTGTGGCTGCAGAGACTGCAGCTCCTCTGGAGGTTATGGGTCAATTTGCACTCCTCTTTGAGTAAATGAGGCTTGTGGGGTGAGCACCTTGCAAAGAGTGGCAAGCAGCCTGCTCCTTTTGGTGAGACGCACGTGTGGTGAGAGAGGCTTGGCAGCAGAGAAGAAGCAAGAGGGGCAGCCAGGGAGGGGATTTGCATGCAGCTTGGAGGTCCCAGATGTCCTGCTTCCCCACCAGGGAATGCTGGCGATGCCCATCAGGCCCTATTCACAAGTGGGCCCCCAGCTTCTGGATCTGCCCTGTCCCAGCCACGAAAACACACACAGGCCGAACCCTGAGCCCTGCTTAGGGTGACCTTTGCGGCCCAGGTGGTTGGAATGGCACCACTGTGTTAGGGGAGAGGAGGCCCGAGGAGGCCTTCAGGGAGCTGCCACAGCATAGCAGTGCTCCAGAAAAGGCACTCTCCTTTCTGTAGGCTGCATGCGCACTCGAGCTGCTGCTTGAGGCAGAGAGAGGACAGCTAGGCGATCCATGGCTGAAGGCAATGCAGAGAGATGTTTTGGTGGGGCGGTGGCTCCATCTGCTGGCTGACAAGCGTGGAAGGAGAAGCCTCATTCCCACTGAGTTCCGGAGGAAGTTTCCAAACATTAGGCACTCTGGGTGCACAAGCTAGGGAGTGCTACTGAGGACTTCCCTCTGGCAACAGAGTGGGCACCAAGGGCATCTGGGCTGGAGGGTGCTTGGAAGCCGCAGGGGAGCCATTGGGCACCCAGTGCTCTCTGATGGAGAACACTGCAGGCCCGAGCATCCATGAACTCCTCCAAGGCTTTGGAGGGGGAAAGTTGTCCTTAGCAGAAGGCTTCCTGCCTCGTGCAGCAGGCCTTTCTGGATGGCGAAGCTGCAGCTTCCTTGCAGGCTGCTGGTCCAGGGGCATGTGTCCCCTGGTCCAGAGTGCTGTAGGAGGAGCTCCTAGCAAGGGGAGCCAAGCACCTTGTTTCCTTGGCCTAGACTGGGCTGTGCACACAGAGGCCTGCCAGCAGTGAAGACAGCGCAGGCAGCAAGGGGATGTGTCAGGCAGATAAGAGGCAGCAGGAGTCCCACTTGAAAGTGGGGTCATGACTGTTTTGACCCCAGGCTCCAACGGCAACCTGCATACATAGCCTCTGGACCTGCAGCTTCCCAGGAGTGCAAGAGACACACAGGCAACACCCTGTTGCCTTCTCGTATGAACTGTGCTCCATGGAGGTCCTGTTGCCTGGCAGTGGCCTAGGCCAGCACAGACCCTAGGGAGGCCTGGCCCAGCCTGGGATGGGCCGCGACCTAGCAGGGCAATGGGCAAGCCTGGAACTTGAGGCCAGGCTGCAGGCTCATTCCAGGTTGGGCCTGGTGCAGAGAGCCTTGAGCCAGGACCTACAGGGCGAATGCTCAGGCCAGTGGCTTCTCCCTGTAATCCATGTTCCTCACTCGGGCTGCTCTGCTTGTCAGACCCACACTCCCTAGAAGTGTGTTTCTGAGGCATTTGGACAGTTGGGAAGTGGAGGCTCTCCCAACATTGGAGGCCTGCCTTGAACATTGCTCTGCATACTAAGAGGATTCCCTGCACCTCTGGTGCTGGGGAGAGATTTTCTGCACACAGGAGTCATTGGCACACACAGTGTTTCCCCACGGAAAGTGGTGTCAAAAAGCTCCCTTACAGGAATGCAGGGCACTGTCCCTTTGAAGCCCTCAACGCAGCAGGCTGTCATGGACTCGGCTGCAGGCCTTTGTGGCTGCAGAGACTGCAGCTCCTCTGGAGGTTATGGGTCAATTTGCACTCCTCTTTGAGTAAATGAGGCTTGTGGGGTGAGCACCTTGCAAAGAGTGGCAAGCAGCCTGCTCCTTTTGGTGAGACGCACGTGTGGTGAGAGAGGCTTGGCAGCAGAGAAGAAGCAAGAGGGGCAGCCAGGGAGGGGATTTGCATGCAGCTTGGAGGTCCCAGATGTCCTGCTTCCCCACCAGGGAATGCTGGCGATGCCCATCAGGCCCTATTCACAAGTGGGCCCCCAGCTTCTGGATCTGCCCTGTCCCAGCCACGAAAACACACACAGGCCGAACCCTGAGCCCTGCTTAGGGTGACCTTTGCGGCCCAGGTGGTTGGAATGGCACCACTGTGTTAGGGGAGAGGAGGCCCGAGGAGGCCTTCAGGGAGCTGCCACAGCATAGCAGTGCTCCAGAAAAGGCACTCTCCTTTCTGTAGGCTGCATGCGCACTCGAGCTGCTGCTTGAGGCAGAGAGAGGACAGCTAGGCGATCCATGGCTGAAGGCAATGCAGAGAGATGTTTTGGTGGGGCGGTGGCTCCATCTGCTGGCTGACAAGCGTGGAAGGAGAAGCCTCATTCCCACTGAGTTCCGGAGGAAGTTTCCAAACATTAGGCACTCTGGGTGCACAAGCTAGGGAGTGCTACTGAGGACTTCCCTCTGGCAACAGAGTGGGCACCAAGGGCATCTGGGCTGGAGGGTGCTTGGAAGCCGCAGGGGAGCCATTGGGCACCCAGTGCTCTCTGATGGAGAACACTGCAGGCCCGAGCATCCATGAACTCCTCCAAGGCTTTGGAGGGGGAAAGTTGTCCTTAGCAGAAGGCTTCCTGCCTCGTGCAGCAGGCCTTTCTGGATGGCGAAGCTGCAGCTTCCTTGCAGGCTGCTGGTCCAGGGGCATGTGTCCCCTGGTCCAGAGTGCTGTAGGAGGAGCTCCTAGCAAGGGGAGCCAAGCACCTTGTTTCCTTGGCCTAGACTGGGCTGTGCACACAGAGGCCTGCCAGCAGTGAAGACAGCGCAGGCAGCAAGGGGATGTGTCAGGCAGATAAGAGGCAGCAGGAGTCCCACTTGAAAGTGGGGTCATGACTGTTTTGACCCCAGGCTCCAACGGCAACCTGCATACATAGCCTCTGGACCTGCAGCTTCCCAGGAGTGCAAGAGACACACAGGCAACACCCTGTTGCCTTCTCGTATGAACTGTGCTCCATGGAGGTCCTGTTGCCTGGCAGTGGCCTAGGCCAGCACAGACCCTAGGGAGGCCTGGCCCAGCCTGGGATGGGCCGCGACCTAGCAGGGCAATGGGCAAGCCTGGAACTTGAGGCCAGGCTGCAGGCTCATTCCAGGTTGGGCCTGGTGCAGAGAGCCTTGAGCCAGGACCTACAGGGTGAATGCTCAGGCCAGTGGCTTCTCCCTGTAATCCATGTTCCTCACTCGGGCTGCTCTGCTTGTCAGACCCACACTCCCTAGAAGTGTGTTTCTGAGGCATTTGGACAGTTGGGAAGTGGAGGCTCTCCCAACATTGGAGGCCTGCCTTGAACATTGCTCTGCATACTAAGAGGATTCCCTGCACCTCTGGTGCTGGGGAGAGATTTTCTGCACACAGGAGTCATTGGCACACACAGTGTTTCCCCACGGAAAGTGGTGTCAAAAAGCTCCCTTACAGGAATGCAGGGCACTGTCCCTTTGAAGCCCTCAACGCAGCAGGCTGTCATGGACTCGGCTGCAGGCCTTTGTGGCTGCAGAGACTGCAGCTCCTCTGGAGGTTATGGGTCAATTTGCACTCCTCTTTGAGTAAATGAGGCTTGTGGGGTGAGCACCTTGCAAAGAGTGGCAAGCAGCCTGCTCCTTTTGGTGAGACGCACGTGTGGTGAGAGAGGCTTGGCAGCAGAGAAGAAGCAAGAGGGGCAGCCAGGGAGGGGATTTGCATGCAGCTTGGAGGTCCCAGATGTCCTGCTTCCCCACCAGGGAATGCTGGCGATGCCCATCAGGCCCTATTCACAAGTGGGCCCCCAGCTTCTGGATCTGCCCTGTCCCAGCCACGAAAACACACACAGGCCGAACCCTGAGCCCTGCTTAGGGTGACCTTTGCGGCCCAGGTGGTTGGAATGGCACCACTGTGTTAGGGGAGAGGAGGCCCGAGGAGGCCTTCAGGGAGCTGCCACAGCATAGCAGTGCTCCAGAAAAGGCACTCTCCTTTCTGTAGGCTGCATGCGCACTCGAGCTGCTGCTTGAGGCAGAGAGAGGACAGCTAGGCGATCCATGGCTGAAGGCAATGCAGAGAGATGTTTTGGTGGGGCGGTGGCTCCATCTGCTGGCTGACAAGCGTGGAAGGAGAAGCCTCATTCCCACTGAGTTCCGGAGGAAGTTTCCAAACGTTAGGCACTCTGGGTGCACAAGCTAGGGAGTGCTACTGAGGACTTCCCTCTGGCAACAGAGTGGGCACCAAGGGCATCTGGGCTGGAGGGTGCTTGGAAGCCGCAGGGGAGCCATTGGGCACCCAGTGCTCTCTGATGGAGAACACTGCAGGCCCGAGCATCCATGAACTCCTCCAAGGCTTTGGAGGGGGAAAGTTGTCCTTAGCAGAAGGCTTCCTGCCTCGTGCAGCAGGCCTTTCTGGATGGCGACGCTGCAGCTTCCTTGCAGGCTGCTGGTCCAGGGGCATGTGTCCCCTGGTCCAGAGTGCTGTAGGAGGAGCTCCTAGCAAGGGGAGCCAAGCACCTTGTTTCCTTGGCCTAGACTGGGCTGTGCACACAGAGGCCTGCCAGCAGTGAAGACAGCGCAGGCAGCAAGGGGATGTGTCAGGCAGATAAGAGGCAGCAGGAGTCCCACTTGAAAGTGGGGTCATGACTGTTTTGACCCCAGGCTCCAACGGCAACCTGCATACATAGCCTCTGGACCTGCAGCTTCCCAGGAGTGCAAGAGACACACAGGCAACACCCTGTTGCCTTCTCGTATGAACTGTTCTCCATGGAGGTCCTGTTGCCTGGCAGTGGCCTAGGCCAGCACAGACCCTAGGGAGGCCTGGCCCAGCCTGGGATGGGCCGCGACCTAGCAGGGCAATGGGCAAGCCTGGAACTTGAGGCCAGGCTGCAGGCTCATTCCAGGTTGGGCCTGGTGCAGAGAGCCTTGAGCCAGGACCTACAGGGCGAATGCTCAGGCCAGTGGCTTCTCCCTGTAATCCATGTTCCTCACTCGGGCTGCTCTGCTTGTCAGACCCACACTCCCTAGAAGTGTGTTTCTGAGGCATTTGGACAGTTGGGAAGTGGAGGCTCTCCCAACATTGGAGGCCTGCCTTGAACATTGCTCTGCATACTAAGAGGATTCCCTGCACCTCTGGTGCTGGGGAGAGATTTTCTGCACACAGGAGTCATTGGCACACACAGTGTTTCCCCACGGAAAGTGGTGTCAAAAAGCTCCCTTACAGGAATGCAGGGCACTGTCCCTTTGAAGCCCTCAACGCAGCAGGCTGTCATGGACTCGGCTGCAGGCCTTTGTGGCTGCAGAGACTGCAGCTCCTCTGGAGGTTATGGGTCAATTTGCACTCCTCTTTGAGTAACTGAGGCTTGTGGGGTGAGCACCTTGCAAAGAGTGGCAAGCAGCCTGCTCCTTTTGGTGAGACGCACGTGTGGTGAGAGAGGCTTGGCAGCAGAGAAGAAGCAAGAGGGGCAGCCAGGGAGGGGATTTGCATGCAGCTTGGAGGTCCCAGATGTCCTGCTTCCCCACCAGGGAATGCTGGCGATGCCCATCAGGCCCTATTCACAAGTGGGCCCCCAGCTTCTGGATCTGCCCTGTCCCAGCCACGAAAACACACACAGGCCGAACCCTGAGCCCTGCTTAGGGTGACCTTTGCGGCCCAGGTGGTTGGAATGGCACAACTGTGTTAGGGGAGAGGAGGCCCGAGGAGGCCTTCAGGGAGCTGCCACAGCATAGCAGTGCTCCAGAAAAGGCACTCTCCTTTCTGTAGGCTGCATGCGCACTCGAGCTGCTGCTTGAGGCAGAGAGAGGACAGCTAGGCGATCCATGGCTGAAGGCAATGCAGAGAGATGTTTTGGTGGGGCGGTGGCTCCATCTGCTGGCTGACAAGCGTGGAAGGAGAAGCCTCATTCCCACTGAGTTCCGGAGGAAGTTTCCAAACATTAGGCACTCTGGGTGCACAAGCTAGGGAGTGCTACTGAGGACTTCCCTCTGGCAACAGAGTGGGCACCAAGGGCATCTGGGCTGGAGGGTGCTTGGAAGCCGCAGGGGAGCCATTGGGCACCCAGTGCTCTCTGATGGAGAACACTGCAGGCCCGAGCATCCATGAACTCCTCCAAGGCTTTGGAGGGGGAAAGTTGTCCTTAGCAGAAGGCTTCCTGCCTCGTGCAGCAGGCCTTTCTGGATGGCGAAGCTGCAGCTTCCTTGCAGGCTGCTGGTCCAGGGGCATGTGTCCCCTGGTCCAGAGTGCTGTAGGAGGAGCTCCTAGCAAGGGGAGCCAAGCACCTTGTTTCCTTGGCCTAGACTGGGCTGTGCACACAGAGGCCTGCCAGCAGTGAAGACAGCGCAGGCAGCAAGGGGATGTGTCAGGCAGATAAGAGGCAGCAGGAGTCCCACTTGAAAGTGGGGTCATGACTGTTTTGACCCCAGGCTCCAACGGCAACCTGCATACATAGCCTCTGGACCTGCAGCTTCCCAGGAGTGCAAGAGACACACAGGCAACACCCTGTTGCCTTCTCGTATGAACTGTGCTCCATGGAGGTCCTGTTGCCTGGCAGTGGCCTAGGCCAGCACAGACCCTAGGGAGGCCTGGCCCAGCCTGGGATGGGCCGCGACCTAGCAGGGCAATGGGCAAGCCTGGAACTTGAGGCCAGGCTGCAGGCTCATTCCAGGTTGGGCCTGGTGCAGAGAGCCTTGAGCCAGGACCTACAGGGCGAATGCTCAGGCCAGTGGCTTCTCCCTGTAATCCATGTTCCTCACTCGGGCTGCTCTGCTTGTCAGACCCACACTCCCTAGAAGTGTGTTTCTGAGGCATTTGGACAGTTGGGAAGTGGAGGCTCTCCCAACATTGGAGGCCTGCCTTGAACATTGCTCTGCATACTAAGAGGATTCCCTGCACCTCTGGTGCTGGGGAGAGATTTTCTGCACACAGGAGTCATTGGCACACACAGTGTTTCCCCACGGAAAGTGGTGTCAAAAAGCTCCCTTACAGGAATGCAGGGCACTGTCCCTTTGAAGCCCTCAACGCAGCAGGCTGTCATGGACTCGGCTGCAGGCCTTTGTGGCTGCAGAGACTGCAGCTCCTCTGGAGGTTATGGGTCAATTTGCACTCCTCTTTGAGTAACTGAGGCTTGTGGGGTGAGCACCTTGCAAAGAGTGGCAAGCAGCCTGCTCCTTTTGGTGAGACGCACGTGTGGTGAGAGAGGCTTGGCAGCAGAGAAGAAGCAAGAGGGGCAGCCAGGGAGGGGATTTGCATGCAGCTTGGAGGTCCCAGATGTCCTGCTTCCCCACCAGGGAATGCTGGCGATGCCCATCAGGCCCTATTCACAAGTGGGCCCCCAGCTTCTGGATCTGCCCTGTCCCAGCCACGAAAACACACACAGGCCGAACCCTGAGCCCTGCTTAGGGTGACCTTTGCGGCCCAGGTGGTTGGAATGGCACAACTGTGTTAGGGGAGAGGAGGCCCGAGGAGGCCTTCAGGGAGCTGCCACAGCATAGCAGTGCTCCAGAAAAGGCACTCTCCTTTCTGTAGGCTGCATGCGCACTCGAGCTGCTGCTTGAGGCAGAGAGAGGACAGCTAGGCGATCCATGGCTGAAGGCAATGCAGAGAGATGTTTTGGTGGGGCGGTGGCTCCATCTGCTGGCTGACAAGCGTGGAAGGAGAAGCCTCATTCCCACTGAGTTCCGGAGGAAGTTTCCAAACATTAGGCACTCTGGGTGCACAAGCTAGGGAGTGCTACTGAGGACTTCCCTCTGGCAACAGAGTGGGCACCAAGGGCATCTGGGCTGGAGGGTGCTTGGAAGCCGCAGGGGAGCCATTGGGCACCCAGTGCTCTCTGATGGAGAACACTGCAGGCCCGAGCATCCATGAACTCCTGCAAGGCTTTGGAGGGGGAAAGTTGTCCTTAGCAGAAGGCTTCCTGCCTCGTGCAGCAGGCCTTTCTGGATGGCGACGCTGCAGCTTCCTTGCAGGCTGCTGGTCCAGGGGCATGTGTCCCCTGGTCCAGAGTGCTGTAGGAGGAGCTCCTAGCAAGGGGAGCCAAGCACCTTGTTTCCTTGGCCTAGACTGGGCTGTGCACACAGAGGCCTGCCAGCAGTGAAGACAGCGCAGGCAGCAAGGGGATGTGTCAGGCAGATAAGAGGCAGCAGGAGTCCCACTTGAAAGTGGGGTCATGACTGTTTTGACCCCAGGCTCCAACGGCAACCTGCATACATAGCCTCTGGACCTGCAGCTTCCCAGGAGTGCAAGAGACACACAGGCAACACCCTGCTGCCTTCTCGTATGAACTGTGCTCCATGGAGGTCCTGTTGCCTGGCAGTGGCCTAGGCCAGCACAGACCCTAGGGAGGCCTGGCCCAGCCTGGGATGGGCCGCGACCTAGCAGGGCAATGGGCAAGCCTGGAACTTGAGGCCAGGCTGCAGGCTCATTCCAGGTTGGGCCTGGTGCAGAGAGCCTTGAGCCAGGACCTACAGGGCGAATGCTCAGGCCAGTGGCTTCTCCCTGTAATCCATGTTCCTCACTCGGGCTGCTCTGCTTGTCAGACCCACACTCCCTAGAAGTGTGTTTCTGAGGCATTTGGACAGTTGGGAAGTGGAGGCTCTCCCAACATTGGAGGCCTGCCTTGAACATTGCTCTGCATACTAAGAGGATTCCCTGCACCTCTGGTGCTGGGGAGAGATTTTCTGCACACAGGAGTCATTGGCACACACAGTGTTTCCCCACGGAAAGTGGTGTCAAAAAGCTCCCTTACAGGAATGCAGGGCACTGTCCCTTTGAAGCCCTCAACGCAGCAGGCTGTCATGGACTCGGCTGCAGGCCTTTGTGGCTGCAGAGACTGCAGCTCCTCTGGAGGTTATGGGTCAATTTGCACTCCTCTTTGAGTAACTGAGGCTTGTGGGGTGAGCACCTTGCAAAGAGTGGCAAGCAGCCTGCTCCTTTTGGTGAGACGCACGTGTGGTGAGAGAGGCTTGGCAGCAGAGAAGAAGCAAGAGGGGCAGCCAGGGAGGGGATTTGCATGCAGCTTGGAGGTCCCAGATGTCCTGCTTCCCCACCAGGGAATGCTGGCGATGCCCATCAGGCCCTATTCACAAGTGGGCCCCCAGCTTCTGGATCTGCCCTGTCCCAGCCACGAAAACACACACAGGCCGAACCCTGAGCCCTGCTTAGGGTGACCTTTGCGGCCCAGGTGGTTGGAATGGCACAACTGTGTTAGGGGAGAGGAGGCCCGAGGAGGCCTTCAGGGAGCTGCCACAGCATAGCAGTGCTCCAGAAAAGGCACTCTCCTTTCTGTAGGCTGCATGCGCACTCGAGCTGCTGCTTGAGGCAGAGAGAGGACAGCTAGGCGATCCATGGCTGAAGGCAATGCAGAGAGATGTTTTGGTGGGGCGGTGGCTCCATCTGCTGGCTGACAAGCGTGGAAGGAGAAGCCTCATTCCCACTGAGTTCCGGAGGAAGTTTCCAAACATTAGGCACTCTGGGTGCACAAGCTAGGGAGTGCTACTGAGGACTTCCCTCTGGCAACAGAGTGGGCAATAAGGGCATCTGGGCTGGAGGGTGCTTGGAAGCCGCAGGGGAGCCATTGGGCACCCAGTGCTCTCTGATGGAGAACACTGCAGGCCCGAGCATCCATGAACTCCTGCAAGGCTTTGGAGGGGGAAAGTTGTCCTTAGCAGAAGGCTTCCTGCCTCGTGCAGCAGGCCTTTCTGGATGGCGACGCTGCAGCTTCCTTGCAGGCTGCTGGTCCAGGGGCATGTGTCCCCTGGTCCAGAGTGCTGTAGGAGGAGCTCCTAGCAAGGGGAGCCAAGCACCTTGTTTCCTTGGCCTAGACTGGGCTGTGCACACAGAGGCCTGCCAGCAGTGAAGACAGCGCAGGCAGCAAGGGGATGTGTCAGGCAGATAAGAGGCAGCAGGAGTCCCACTTGAAAGTGGGGTCATGACTGTTTTGACCCCAGGCTCCAACGGCAACCTGCATACATAGCCTCTGGACCTGCAGCTTCCCAGGAGTGCAAGAGACACACAGGCAACACCCTGCTGCCTTCTCGTATGAACTGTGCTCCATGGAGGTCCTGTTGCCTGGCAGTGGCCTAGGCCAGCACAGACCCTAGGGAGGCCTGGCCCAGCCTGGGATGGGCCGCGACCTAGCAGGGCAATGGGCAAGCCTGGAACTTCAGGCCAGGCTGCAGGCTCATTCCAGGTTGGGCCTGGTGCAGAGAGCCTTGAGCCAGGACCTACAGGGTGAATGCTCAGGCCAGTGGCTTCTCCCTGTAATCCATGTTCCTCACTCGGGCTGCTCTGCTTGTCAGACCCACACTCCCTAGAAGTGTGTTTCTGAGGCATTTGGACAGTTGGGAAGTGGAGGCTCTCCCAACATTGGAGGCCTGCCTTGAACATTGCTCTGCATACTAAGAGGATTCCCTGCACCTCTGGTGCTGGGGAGAGATTTTCTGCACACAGGAGTCATTGGCACACACAGTGTTTCCCCACGGAAAGTGGTGTCAAAAAGCTCCCTTACAGGAATGCAGGGCACTGTCCCTTTGAAGCCCTCAACGCAGCAGGCTGTCATGGACTCGGCTGCAGGCCTTTGTGGCTGCAGAGACTGCAGCTCCTCTGGAGGTTATGGGTCAATTTGCACTCCTCTTTGAGTAACTGAGGCTTGTGGGGTGAGCACCTTGCAATGAGTGGCAAGCAGCCTGCTCCTTTTGGTGAGACGCACGTGTGGTGAGAGAGGCTTGGCAGCAGAGAAGAAGCAAGAGGGGCAGCCAGGGAGGGGATTTGCATGCAGCTTGGAGGTCGCAGATGTCCTGCTTCCCCACCAGGGAATGCTGGCGATGCCCATCAGGCCCTATTCACAAGTGGGCCCCCAGCTTCTGGATCTGCCCTGTCCCAGCCACGAAAACACACACAGGCCGAACCCTGAGCCCTGCTTAGGGTGACCTTTGCGGCCCAGGTGGTTGGAATGGCACCACTGTGTTAGGGGAGAGGAGGCCCGAGGAGGCCTTCAGGGAGCTGCCACAGCATAGCAGTGCTCCAGAAAAGGCACTCTCCTTTCTGTAGGCTGCATGCGCACTCGAGCTGCTGCTTGAGGCAGAGAGAGGACAGCTAGGCGATCCATGGCTGAAGGCAATGCAGAGAGATGTTTTGGTGGGGCGGTGGCTCCATCTGCTGGCTGACAAGCGTGGAAGGAGAAGCCTCATTCCCACTGAGTTCCGGAGGAAGTTTCCAAACATTAGGCACTCTGGGTGCACAAGCTAGGGAGTGCTACTGAGGACTTCCCTCTGGCAACAGAGTGGGCACCAAGGGCATCTGGGCTGGAGGGTGCTTGGAAGCCGCAGGGGAGCCATTGGGCACCCAGTGCTCTCTGATGGAGAACACTGCAGGCCCGAGCATCCATGAACTCCTCCAAGGCTTTGGAGGGGGAAAGTTGTCCTTAGCAGAAGGCTTCCTGCCTCGTGCAGCAGGCCTTTCTGGATGGCGAAGCTGCAGCTTCCTTGCAGGCTGCTGGTCCAGGGGCATGTGTCCCCTGGTCCAGAGTGCTGTAGGAGGAGCTCCTAGCAAGGGGAGCCAAGCACCTTGTTTCCTTGGCCTAGACTGGGCTGTGCACACAGAGGCCTGCCAGCAGTGAAGACAGCGCAGGCAGCAAGGGGATGTGTCAGGCAGATAAGAGGCAGCAGGAGTCCCACTTGAAAGTGGGGTCATGACTGTTTTGACCCCAGGCTCCAACGGCAACCTGCATACATAGCCTCTGGACCTGCAGCTTCCCAGGAGTGCAAGAGACACACAGGCAACACCCTGTTGCCTTCTCGTATGAACTGTGCTCCATGGAGGTCCTGTTGCCTGGCAGTGGCCTAGGCCAGCACAGACCCTAGGGAGGCCTGGCCCAGCCTGGGATGGGCCGCGACCTAGCAGGGCAACGGGCAAGCCTGGAACTTGAGGCCAGGCTGCAGGCTCATTCCAGGTTGGGCCTGGTGCAGAGAGCCTTGAGCCAGGACCTACAGGGCGAATGCTCAGGCCAGTGGCTTCTCCCTGTAATCCATGTTCCTCACTCGGGCTGCTCTGCTTGTCAGACCCACACTCCCTAGAAGTGTGTTTCTGAGGCATTTGGACAGTTGGGAAGTGGAGGCTCTCCCAACATTGGAGGCCTGCCTTGAACATTGCTCTGCATACTAAGAGGATTCCCTGCACCTCTGGTGCTGGGGAGAGATTTTCTGCACACAGGAGTCATTGGCACACACAGTGTTTCCCCACGGAAAGTGGTGTCAAAAAGCTCCCTTACAGGAATGCAGGGCACTGTCCCTTTGAAGCCCTCAACGCAGCAGGCTGTCATGGACTCGGCTGCAGGCCTTTGTGGCTGCAGAGACTGCAGCTCCTCTGGAGGTTATGGGTCAATTTGCACTCCTCTTTGAGTAACTGAGGCTTGTGGGGTGAGCACCTTGCAAAGAGTGGCAAGCAGCCTGCTCCTTTTGGTGAGACGCACGTGTGGTGAGAGAGGCTTGGCAGCAGAGAAGAAGCAAGAGGGGCAGCCAGGGAGGGGATTTGCATGCAGCTTGGAGGTCCCAGATGTCCTGCTTCCCCACCAGGGAATGCTGGCGTTGCCCATCAGGCCCTATTCACAAGTGGGCCCCCAGCGTCTGGATCTGCCCTGTCCCAGCCACGAAAACACACACAGGCCGAACCCTGAGCCCTGCTTAGGGTGACCATTGCAGCCCAGGTGGTTGGAATGGCACAACTGTGTTAGGGGAGAGGAGGCCCGAGGAGGCCTTCAGGGAGCTGCCACAGCATAGCAGTGCTCCAGAAAAGGCACTCTCCTTTCTGTAGGCTGCATGCGCACTCGAGCTGCTGCTTGAGGCAGAGAGAGGACAGCTAGGCGATCCATGGCTGAAGGCAATGCAGAGAGATGTTTTGGTGGGGCGGTGGCTCCATCTGCTGGCTGACAAGCGTGGAAGGAGAAGCCTCATTCCCACTGAGTTCCGGAGGAAGTTTCCAAACATTAGGCACTCTGGGTGCACAAGCTAGGGAGTGCTACTGAGGACTTCCCTCTGGCAACAGAGTGGGCACCAAGGGCATCTGGGCTGGAGGGTGCTTGGAAGCCGCAGGGGAGCCATTGGGCACCCAGTGATCTCTGATGGAGAACACTGCAGGCCTGAGCCTCCATGAACTCCTCCAAGGCTTTGGAGGGGGAAAGTTGTCCTTAGCAGAAGGCTTCCTGCCTCGTGCAGCAGGCCTTTCTGGATGGCGATGCTGCAGCTTCCTTGCAGGCTGCTGGTCCAGGGGCATGTGTCCCCTGGTCCAGAGTGCTGTAGGAGGAGCTCCTAGCAAGGGGAGCCAAGCACCTTGTTTCCTTGGCCTAGACTGGGCTGTGCACACAGAGGCCTGCCAGCAGTGAAGACAGCGCAGGCAGCAAGGGGATGTGTCAGGCAGATAAGAGGCAGCAGGAGTCCCACTTGAAAGTGGGGTCATGACTGTTTTGACCCCAGGCTCCAACGGCAACCTGCATACATAGCCTCTGGACCTGTAGCTTCCCAGGAGTGCAAGAGACACACAGGCAACACCCTGTTGCCTTCTCGTATGAACTGTGCTCCATGGAGGTCCTGTTGCCTGGCAGTGGCCTAGGCCAGCACAGACCCTAGGGAGGCCTGGCCCAGCCTGGGATGGGCCGCGACCTAGCAGGGCAATGGGCAAGCCTGGAACTTGAGGCCAGGCTGCAGGCTCATTCCAGGTTGGGCCTGGTGCAGAGAGCCTTGAGCCAGGACCTACAGGGCGAATGCTCAGGCCAGTGGCTTCTCCCTGTAATCCATGTTCCTCACTCGGGCTGCTCTGCTTGTCAGACCCACACTCCCTAGAAGTGTGTTTCTGAGGCATTTGGACAGTTGGGAAGTGGAGGCTCTCCCAACATTGGAGGCCTGCCTTGAACATTGCTCTGCATACTAAGAGGATTCCCTGCACCTCTGGTGCTGGGGAGAGATTTTCTGCACACAGGAGTCATTGGCACACACAGTGTTTCCCCACGGAAAGTGGTGTCAAAAAGCTCCCTTACAGGAATGCAGGGCACTGTCCCTTTGAAGCCCTCAACGCAGCAGGCTGTCATGGACTCGGCTGCAGGCCTTTGTGGCTGCAGAGACTGCAGCTCCTCTGGAGGTTATGGGTCAATTTGCACTCCTCTTTGAGTAAATGAGGCTTGTGGGGTGAGCACCTTGCAAAGAGTGGCAAGCAGCCTGCTCCTTTTGGTGAGACGCACGTGTGGTGAGAGAGGCTTGGCAGCAGAGAAGAAGCAAGAGGGGCAGCCAGGGAGGGGATTTGCATGCAGCTTGGAGGTCGCAGATGTCCTGCTTCCCCACCAGGGAATGCTGGCGATGCCCATCAGGCCCTATTCACAAGTGGGCCCCCAGCTTCTGGATCTGCCCTGTCCCAGCCACGAAAACACACACAGGCCGAACCCTGAGCCCTGCTTAGGGTGACCTTTGCGGCCCAGGTGGTTGGAATGGCACCACTGTGTTAGGGGAGAGGAGGCCCGAGGAGGCCTTCAGGGAGCTGCCACAGCATAGCAGTGCTCCAGAAAAGGCACTCTCCTTTCTGTAGGCTGCATGCGCACTCGAGCTGCTGCTTGAGGCAGAGAGAGGACAGCTAGGCGATCCATGGCTGAAGGCAATGCAGAGAGATGTTTTGGTGGGGCGGTGGCTCCATCTGCTGGCTGACAAGCGTGGAAGGAGAAGCCTCATTCCCACTGAGTTCCGGAGGAAGTTTCCAAACATTAGGCACTCTGGGTGCACAAGCTAGGGAGTGCTACTGAGGACTTCCCTCTGGCAACAGAGTGGGCACCAAGGGCATCTGGGCTGGAGGGTGCTTGGAAGCCGCAGGGGAGCCATTGGGCACCCAGTGCTCTCTGATGGAGAACACTGCAGGCCCGAGCATCCATGAACTCCTCCAAGGCTTTGGAGGGGGAAAGTTGTCCTTAGCAGAAGGCTTCCTGCCTCGTGCAGCAGGCCTTTCTGGATGGCGAAGCTGCAGCTTCCTTGCAGGCTGCTGGTCCAGGGGCATGTGTCCCCTGGTCCAGAGTGCTGTAGGAGGAGCTCCTAGCAAGGGGAGCCAAGCACCTTGTTTCCTTGGCCTAGACTGGGCTGTGCACACAGAGGCCTGCCAGCAGTGAAGACAGCGCAGGCAGCAAGGGGATGTGTCAGGCAGATAAGAGGCAGCAGGAGTCCCACTTGAAAGTGGGGTCATGACTGTTTTGACCCCAGGCTCCAACGGCAACCTGCATACATAGCCTCTGGACCTGCAGCTTCCCAGGAGTGCAAGAGACACACAGGCAACACCCTGTTGCCTTCTCGTATGAACTGTGCTCCATGGAGGTCCTGTTGCCTGGCAGTGGCCTAGGCCAGCACAGACCCTAGGGAGGCCTGGCCCAGCCTGGGATGGGCCGCGACCTAGCAGGGCAACGGGCAAGCCTGGAACTTGAGGCCAGGCTGCAGGCTCATTCCAGGTTGGGCCTGGTGCAGAGAGCCTTGAGCCAGGACCTACAGGGCGAATGCTCAGGCCAGTGGCTTCTCCCTGTAATCCATGTTCCTCACTCGGGCTGCTCTGCTTGTCAGACCCACACTCCCTAGAAGTGTGTTTCTGAGGCATTTGGACAGTTGGGAAGTGGAGGCTCTCCCAACATTGGAGGCCTGCCTTGAACATTGCTCTGCATACTAAGAGGATTCCCTGCACCTCTGGTGCTGGGGAGAGATTTTCTGCACACAGGAGTCATTGGCACACACAGTGTTTCCCCACGGAAAGTGGTGTCAAAAAGCTCCCTTACAGGAATGCAGGGCACTGTCCCTTTGAAGCCCTCAACGCAGCAGGCTGTCATGGACTCGGCTGCAGGCCTTTGTGGCTGCAGAGACTGCAGCTCCTCTGGAGGTTATGGGTCAATTTGCACTCCTCTTTGAGTAACTGAGGCTTGTGGGGTGAGCACCTTGCAAAGAGTGGCAAGCAGCCTGCTCCTTTTGGTGAGACGCACGTGTGGTGAGAGAGGCTTGGCAGCAGAGAAGAAGCAAGAGGGGCAGCCAGGGAGGGGATTTGCATGCAGCTTGGAGGTCCCAGATGTCCTGCTTCCCCACCAGGGAATGCTGGCGTTGCCCATCAGGCCCTATTCACAAGTGGGCCCCCAGCGTCTGGATCTGCCCTGTCCCAGCCACGAAAACACACACAGGCCGAACCCTGAGCCCTGCTTAGGGTGACCATTGCAGCCCAGGTGGTTGGAATGGCACAACTGTGTTAGGGGAGAGGAGGCCCGAGGAGGCCTTCAGGGAGCTGCCACAGCATAGCAGTGCTCCAGAAAAGGCACTCTCCTTTCTGTAGGCTGCATGCGCACTCGAGCTGCTGCTTGAGGCAGAGAGAGGACAGCTAGGCGATCCATGGCTGAAGGCAATGCAGAGAGATGTTTTGGTGGGGCGGTGGCTCCATCTGCTGGCTGACAAGCGTGGAAGGAGAAGCCTCATTCCCACTGAGTTCCGGAGGAAGTTTCCAAACATTAGGCACTCTGGGTGCACAAGCTAGGGAGTGCTACTGAGGACTTCCCTCTGGCAACAGAGTGGGCACCAAGGGCATCTGGGCTGGAGGGTGCTTGGAAGCCGCAGGGGAGCCATTGGGCACCCAGTGATCTCTGATGGAGAACACTGCAGGCCTGAGCCTCCATGAACTCCTCCAAGGCTTTGGAGGGGGAAAGTTGTCCTTAGCAGAAGGCTTCCTGCCTCGTGCAGCAGGCCTTTCTGGATGGCGATGCTGCAGCTTCCTTGCAGGCTGCTGGTCCAGGGGCATGTGTCCCCTGGTCCAGAGTGCTGTAGGAGGAGCTCCTAGCAAGGGGAGCCAAGCACCTTGTTTCCTTGGCCTAGACTGGGCTGTGCACACAGAGGCCTGCCAGCAGTGAAGACAGCGCAGGCAGCAAGGGGATGTGTCAGGCAGATAAGAGGCAGCAGGAGTCCCACTTGAAAGTGGGGTCATGACTGTTTTGACCCCAGGCTCCAACGGCAACCTGCATACATAGCCTCTGGACCTGCAGCTTCCCAGGAGTGCAAGAGACACACAGGCAACACCCTGTTGCCTTCTCGTATGAACTGTGCTCCATGGAGGTCCTGTTGCCTGGCAGTGGCCTAGGCCAGCACAGACCCTAGGGAGGCCTGGCCCAGCCTGGGATGGGCCGCGACCTAGCAGGGCAATGGGCAAGCCTGGAACTTGAGGCCAGGCTGCAGGCTCATTCCAGGTTGGGCCTGGTGCAGAGAGCCTTGAGCCAGGACCTACAGGGCGAATGCTCAGGCCAGTGGCTTCTCCCTGTAATCCATGTTCCTCACTCGGGCTGCTCTGCTTGTCAGACCCACACTCCCTAGAAGTGTGTTTCTGAGGCATTTGGACAGTTGGGAAGTGGAGGCTCTCCCAACATTGGAGGCCTGCCTTGAACATTGCTCTGCATACTAAGAGGATTCCCTGCACCTCTGGTGCTGGGGAGAGATTTTCTGCACACAGGAGTCATTGGCACACACAGTGTTTCCCCACGGAAAGTGGTGTCAAAAAGCTCCCTTACAGGAATGCAGGGCACTGTCCCTTTGAAGCCCTCAACGCAGCAGGCTGTCATGGACTCGGCTGCAGGCCTTTGTGGCTGCAGAGACTGCAGCTCCTCTGGAGGTTATGGGTCAATTTGCACTCCTCTTTGAGTAAATGAGGCTTGTGGGGTGAGCACCTTGCAAAGAGTGGCAAGCAGCCTGCTCCTTTTGGTGAGACGCACGTGTGGTGAGAGAGGCTTGGCAGCAGAGAAGAAGCAAGAGGGGCAGCCAGGGAGGGGATTTGCATGCAGCTTGGAGGTCCCAGATGTCCTGCTTCCCCACCAGGGAATGCTGGCGATGCCCATCAGGCCCTATTCACAAGTGGGCCCCCGGCGTCTGGATCTGCCCTGTCCCAGCCACGAAAACACACACAGGCCGAACCCTGAGCCCTGCTTAGGGTGACCTTTGCGGCCCAGGTGGTTGGAATGGCACAACTGTGTTAGGGGAGAGGAGGCCCGAGGAGGCCTTCAGGGAGCTGCCACAGCATAGCAGTGCTCCAGAAAAGGCACTCTCCTTTCTGTAGGC
Organism: Hippopotamus amphibius kiboko; assembly: GCF_030028045.1. Classification (NCBI taxonomy): domain Eukaryota; kingdom Metazoa; phylum Chordata; class Mammalia; order Artiodactyla; family Hippopotamidae; genus Hippopotamus; species Hippopotamus amphibius. The sequence goes on from NW_026648352.1 coordinate 76,299, forward strand.
TGCATGCGCACTCGAGCTGCTGCTTGAGGCAGAGAGAGGACAGCTAGGCGATCCATGGCTGAAGGCAATGCAGAGAGATGTTTTGGTGGGGCGGTGGCTCCATCTGCTGGCTGACAAGCGTGGAAGGAGAAGCCTCATTCCCACTGAGTTCCGGAGGAAGTTTCCAAACATTAGGCACTCTGGGTGCACAAGCTAGGGAGTGCTACTGAGGACTTCCCTCTGGCAACAGAGTGGGCACCAAGGGCATCTGGGCTGGAGGGTGCTTGGAAGCCGCAGGGGAGCCATTGGGCACCCAGTGCTCTCTGATGGAGAACACTGCAGGCCCGAGCATCCATGAACTCCTCCAAGGCTTTGGAGGGGGAAAGTTGTCCTTAGCAGAAGGCTTCCTGCCTCGTGCAGCAGGCCTTTCTGGATGGCGAAGCTGCAGCTTCCTTGCAGGCTGCTGGTCCAGGGGCATGTGTCCCCTGGTCCAGAGTGCTGTAGGAGGAGCTCCTAGCAAGGGGAGCCAAGCACCTTGTTTCCTTGGCCTAGACTGGGCTGTGCACACAGAGGCCTGCCAGCAGTGAAGACAGCGCAGGCAGCAAGGGGATGTGTCAGGCAGATAAGAGGCAGCAGGAGTCCCACTTGAAAGTGGGGTCATGACTGTTTTGACCCCAGGCTCCAACGGCAACCTGCATACATAGCCTCTGGACCTGCAGCTTCCCAGGAGTGCAAGAGACACACAGGCAACACCCTGTTGCCTTCTCGTATGAACTGTGCTCCATGGAGGTCCTGTTGCCTGGCAGTGGCCTAGGCCAGCACAGACCCTAGGGAGGCCTGGCCCAGCCTGGGATGGGCCGCGACCTAGCAGGGCAACGGGCAAGCCTGGAACTTGAGGCCAGGCTGCAGGCTCATTCCAGGTTGGGCCTGGTGCAGAGAGCCTTGAGCCAGGACCTACAGGGCGAATGCTCAGGCCAGTGGCTTCTCCCTGTAATCCATGTTCCTCACTCGGGCTGCTCTGCTTGTCAGACCCACACTCCCTAGAAGTGTGTTTCTGAGGCATTTGGACAGTTGGGAAGTGGAGGCTCTCCCAACATTGGAGGCCTGCCTTGAACATTGCTCTGCATACTAAGAGGATTCCCTGCACCTCTGGTGCTGGGGAGAGATTTTCTGCACACAGGAGTCATTGGCACACACAGTGTTTCCCCACGGAAAGTGGTGTCAAAAAGCTCCCTTACAGGAATGCAGGGCACTGTCCCTTTGAAGCCCTCAACGCAGCAGGCTGTCATGGACTCGGCTGCAGGCCTTTGTGGCTGCAGAGACTGCAGCTCCTCTGGAGGTTATGGGTCAATTTGCACTCCTCTTTGAGTAACTGAGGCTTGTGGGGTGAGCACCTTGCAAAGAGTGGCAAGCAGCCTGCTCCTTTTGGTGAGACGCACGTGTGGTGAGAGAGGCTTGGCAGCAGAGAAGAAGCAAGAGGGGCAGCCAGGGAGGGGATTTGCATGCAGCTTGGAGGTCCCAGATGTCCTGCTTCCCCACCAGGGAATGCTGGCGTTGCCCATCAGGCCCTATTCACAAGTGGGCCCCCAGCGTCTGGATCTGCCCTGTCCCAGCCACGAAAACACACACAGGCCGAACCCTGAGCCCTGCTTAGGGTGACCATTGCAGCCCAGGTGGTTGGAATGGCACAACTGTGTTAGGGGAGAGGAGGCCCGAGGAGGCCTTCAGGGAGCTGCCACAGCATAGCAGTGCTCCAGAAAAGGCACTCTCCTTTCTGTAGGCTGCATGCGCACTCGAGCTGCTGCTTGAGGCAGAGAGAGGACAGCTAGGCGATCCATGGCTGAAGGCAATGCAGAGAGATGTTTTGGTGGGGCGGTGGCTCCATCTGCTGGCTGACAAGCGTGGAAGGAGAAGCCTCATTCCCACTGAGTTCCGGAGGAAGTTTCCAAACATTAGGCACTCTGGGTGCACAAGCTAGGGAGTGCTACTGAGGACTTCCCTCTGGCAACAGAGTGGGCACCAAGGGCATCTGGGCTGGAGGGTGCTTGGAAGCCGCAGGGGAGCCATTGGGCACCCAGTGATCTCTGATGGAGAACACTGCAGGCCTGAGCCTCCATGAACTCCTCCAAGGCTTTGGAGGGGGAAAGTTGTCCTTAGCAGAAGGCTTCCTGCCTCGTGCAGCAGGCCTTTCTGGATGGCGATGCTGCAGCTTCCTTGCAGGCTGCTGGTCCAGGGGCATGTGTCCCCTGGTCCAGAGTGCTGTAGGAGGAGCTCCTAGCAAGGGGAGCCAAGCACCTTGTTTCCTTGGCCTAGACTGGGCTGTGCACACAGAGGCCTGCCAGCAGTGAAGACAGCGCAGGCAGCAAGGGGATGTGTCAGGCAGATAAGAGGCAGCAGGAGTCCCACTTGAAAGTGGGGTCATGACTGTTTTGACCCCAGGCTCCAACGGCAACCTGCATACATAGCCTCTGGACCTGCAGCTTCCCAGGAGTGCAAGAGACACACAGGCAACACCCTGTTGCCTTCTCGTATGAACTGTGCTCCATGGAGGTCCTGTTGCCTGGCAGTGGCCTAGGCCAGCACAGACCCTAGGGAGGCCTGGCCCAGCCTGGGATGGGCCGCGACCTAGCAGGGCAATGGGCAAGCCTGGAACTTGAGGCCAGGCTGCAGGCTCATTCCAGGTTGGGCCTGGTGCAGAGAGCCTTGAGCCAGGACCTACAGGGCGAATGCTCAGGCCAGTGGCTTCTCCCTGTAATCCATGTTCCTCACTCGGGCTGCTCTGCTTGTCAGACCCACACTCCCTAGAAGTGTGTTTCTGAGGCATTTGGACAGTTGGGAAGTGGAGGCTCTCCCAACATTGGAGGCCTGCCTTGAACATTGCTCTGCATACTAAGAGGATTCCCTGCACCTCTGGTGCTGGGGAGAGATTTTCTGCACACAGGAGTCATTGGCACACACAGTGTTTCCCCACGGAAAGTGGTGTCAAAAAGCTCCCTTACAGGAATGCAGGGCACTGTCCCTTTGAAGCCCTCAACGCAGCAGGCTGTCATGGACTCGGCTGCAGGCCTTTGTGGCTGCAGAGACTGCAGCTCCTCTGGAGGTTATGGGTCAATTTGCACTCCTCTTTGAGTAAATGAGGCTTGTGGGGTGAGCACCTTGCAAAGAGTGGCAAGCAGCCTGCTCCTTTTGGTGAGACGCACGTGTGGTGAGAGAGGCTTGGCAGCAGAGAAGAAGCAAGAGGGGCAGCCAGGGAGGGGATTTGCATGCAGCTTGGAGGTCCCAGATGTCCTGCTTCCCCACCAGGGAATGCTGGCGATGCCCATCAGGCCCTATTCACAAGTGGGCCCCCGGCGTCTGGATCTGCCCTGTCCCAGCCACGAAAACACACACAGGCCGAACCCTGAGCCCTGCTTAGGGTGACCTTTGCGGCCCAGGTGGTTGGAATGGCACAACTGTGTTAGGGGAGAGGAGGCCCGAGGAGGCCTTCAGGGAGCTGCCACAGCATAGCAGTGCTCCAGAAAAGGCACTCTCCTTTCTGTAGGCTGCATGCGCACTCGAGCTGCTGCTTGAGGCAGAGAGAGGACAGCTAGGCGATCCATGGCTGAAGGCAATGCAGAGAGATGTTTTGGTGGGGCGGTGGCTCCATCTGCTGGCTGACAAGCGTGGAAGGAGAAGCCTCATTCCCACTGAGTTCCGGAGGAAGTTTCCAAACATTAGGCACTCTGGGTGCACAAGCTAGGGAGTGCTACTGAGGACTTCCCTCTGGCAACAGAGTGGGCACCAAGGGCATCTGGGCTGGAGGGTGCTTGGAAGCCGCAGGGGAGCCATTGGGCACCCAGTGCTCTCTGATGGAGAACACTGCAGGCCCGAGCATCCATGAACTCCTCCAAGGCTTTGGAGGGGGAAAGTTGTCCTTAGCAGAAGGCTTCCTGCCTCGTGCAGCAGGCCTTTCTGGATGGCGACGCTGCAGCTTCCTTGCAGGCTGCTGGTCCAGGGGCATGTGTCCCCTGGTCCAGAGTGCTGTAGGAGGAGCTCCTAGCAAGGGGAGCCAAGCACCTTGTTTCCTTGGCCTAGACTGGGCTGTGCACACAGAGGCCTGCCAGCAGTGAAGACAGCGCAGGCAGCAAGGGGATGTGTCAGGCAGATAAGAGGCAGCAGGAGTCCCACTTGAAAGTGGGGTCATGACTGTTTTGACCCCAGGCTCCAACGGCAACCTGCATACATAGCCTCTGGACCTGCAGCTTCCCAGGAGTGCAAGAGACACACAGGCAACACCCTGTTGCCTTCTCGTATGAACTGTGCTCCATGGAGGTCCTGTTGCCTGGCAGTGGCCTAGGCCAGCACAGACCCTAGGGAGGCCTGGCCCAGCCTGGGATGGGCCGCGACCTAGCAGGGCAATGGGCAAGCCTGGAACTTCAGGCCAGGCTGCAGGCTCATTCCAGGTTGGGCCTGGTGCAGAGAGCCTTGAGCCAGGACCTACAGGGTGAATGCTCAGGCCAGTGGCTTCTCCCTGTAATCCATGTTCCTCACTCGGGCTGCTCTGCTTGTCAGACCCACACTCCCTAGAAGTGTGTTTCTGAGGCATTTGGACAGTTGGGAAGTGGAGGCTCTCCCAACATTGGAGGCCTGCCTTGAACATTGCTCTGCATACTAAGAGGATTCCCTGCACCTCTGGTGCTGGGGAGAGATTTTCTGCACACAGGAGTCATTGGCACACACAGTGTTTCCCCACGGAAAGTGGTGTCAAAAAGCTCCCTTACAGGAATGCAGGGCACTGACCCTTTGAAGCCCTCAACGCAGCAGGCTGTCATGGACTCGGCTGCAGGCCTTTGTGGCTGCAGAGACTGCAGCTCCTCTGGAGGTTATGGGTCAATTTGCACTCCTCTTTGAGTAAATGAGGCTTGTGGGGTGAGCACCTTGCAAAGAGTGGCAAGCAGCCTGCTCCTTTTGGTGAGACGCACGTGTGGTGAGAGAGGCTTGGCAGCAGAGAAGAAGCAAGAGGGGCAGCCAGGGAGGGGATTTGCATGCAGCTTGGAGGTCCCAGATGTCCTGCTTCCCCACCAGGGAATGCTGGCGATGCCCATCAGGCCCTATTCACAAGTGGGCCCCCAGCGTCTGGATCTGCCCTGTCCCAGCCACGAAAATACACACAGGCCGAACCCTGAGCCCTGCTTAGGGTGACCTTTGCGGCCCAGGTGGTTGGAATGGCACCACTGTGTTAGGGGAGAGGAGGCCCGAGGAGGCCTTCAGGGAGCTGCCACAGCATAGCAGTGCTCCAGAAAAGGCACTCTCCTTTCTGTAGGCTGCATGTGCACTCGAGCTGCTGCTTGAGGCAGAGAGAGGACAGCTAGGCGATCCATGGCTGAAGGCAATGCAGAGAGATGTTTTGGTGGGTCGGTGGCTCCATCTGCTGGCTGACAAGCGTGGAAGGAGAAGCCTCATTCCCACTGAGTTCCGGAGGAAGTTTCCAAACATTAGGCACTCTGGGTGCACAAGCTAGGGAGTGCTACTGAGGACTTCCCTCTGGCAACAGAGTGGGCACCAAGGGCATCTGGGCTGGAGGGTGCTTGGAAGCCGCAGGGGAGCCATTGGGCACCCAGTGCTCTCTGATGGAGAACACTGCAGGCCCGAGCATCCATGAACTCCTCCAAGGCTTTGGAGGGGGAAAGTTGTCCTTAGCAGAAGGCTTCCTGCCTCGTGCAGCAGGCCTTTCTGGATGGCGATGCTGCAGCTTCCTTGCAGGCTGCTGGTCCAGGGGCATGTGTCCCCTGGTCCAGAGTGCTGTAGGAGGAGCTGCTAGCAAGGGGAGCCAAGCACCTTGTTTCCTTGGCCTAGACTGGGCTGTGCACACAGAGGCCTGCCAGCAGTGAAGACAGCGCAGGCAGCAAGGGGATGTGTCAGGCAGATAAGAGGCAGCAGGAGTCCCACTTGAAAGTGGGGTCATGACTGTTTTGACCCCAGGCTCCAACGGCAACCTGCATACATAGCCTCTGGACCTGCAGCTTCCCAGGAGTGCAAGAGACACACAGGCAACACCCTGTTGCCTTCTCGTATGAACTGTGCTCCATGGAGGTCCTGTTGCCTGGCAGTGGCCTAGGCCAGCACAGACCCTAGGGAGGCCTGGCCCAGCCTGGGATGGGCCGCGACCTAGCAGGGCAACGGGCAAGCCTGGAACTTGAGGCCAGGCTGCAGGCTCATTCCAGGTTGGGCCTGGTGCAGAGAGCCTTGAGCCAGGACCTACAGGGCGAATGCTCAGGCCAGTGGCTTCTCCCTGTAATCCATGTTCCTCACTCGGGCTGCTCTGCTTGTCAGACCCACACTCCCTAGAAGTGTGTTTCTGAGGCATTTGGACAGTTGGGAAGTGGAGGCTCTCCCAACATTGGAGGCCTGCCTTGAACATTGCTCTGCATACTAAGAGGATTCCCTGCACCTCTGGTGCTGGGGAGAGATTTTCTGCACACAGGAGTCATTGGCACACACAGTGTTTCCCCACGGAAAGTGGTGTCAAAAAGCTCCCTTACAGGAATGCAGGGCACTGTCCCTTTGAAGCCCTCAACGCAGCAGGCTGTCATGGACTCGGCTGCAGGCCTTTGTGGCTGCAGAGACTGCAGCTCCTCTGGAGGTTATGGGTCAATTTGCACTCCTCTTTGAGTAAATGAGGCTTGTGGGGTGAGCACCTTGCAAAGAGTGGCAAGCAGCCTGCTCCTTTTGGTGAGACGCACGTGTGGTGAGAGAGGCTTGGCAGCAGAGAAGAAGCAAGAGGGGCAGCCAGGGAGGGGATTTGCATGCAGCTTGGAGGTCCCAGATGTCCTGCTTCCCCACCAGGGAATGCTGGCGATGCCCATCAGGCCCTATTCACAAGTGGGCCCCCAGCTTCTGGATCTGCCCTGTCCCAGCCACGAAAACACACACAGGCCGAACCCTGAGCCCTGCTTAGGGTGACCTTTGCGGCCCAGGTGGTTGGAATGGCACCACTGTGTTAGGGGAGAGGAGGCCCGAGGAGGCCTTCAGGGAGCTGCCACAGCATAGCAGTGCTCCAGAAAAGGCACTCTCCTTTCTGTAGGCTGCATGCGCACTCGAGCTGCTGCTTGAGGCAGAGAGAGGACAGCTAGGCGATCCATGGCTGAAGGCAATGCAGAGAGATGTTTTGGTGGGGCGGTGGCTCCATCTGCTGGCTGACAAGCGTGGAAGGAGAAGCCTCATTCCCACTGAGTTCCGGAGGAAGTTTCCAAACATTAGGCACTCTGGGTGCACAAGCTAGGGAGTGCTACTGAGGACTTCCCTCTGGCAACAGAGTGGGCACCAAGGGCATCTGGGCTGGAGGGTGCTTGGAAGCCGCAGGGGAGCCATTGGGCACCCAGTGCTCTCTGATGGAGAACACTGCAGGCCCGAGCATCCATGAACTCCTCCAAGGCTTTGGAGGGGGAAAGTTGTCCTTAGCAGAAGGCTTCCTGCCTCGTGCAGCAGGCCTTTCTGGATGGCGACGCTGCAGCTTCCTTGCAGGCTGCTGGTCCAGGGGCATGTGTCCCCTGGTCCAGAGTGCTGTAGGAGGAGCTCCTAGCAAGGGGAGCCAAGCACCTTGTTTCCTTGGCCTAGACTGGGCTGTGCACACAGAGGCCTGCCAGCAGTGAAGACAGCGCAGGCAGCAAGGGGATGTGTCAGGCAGATAAGAGGCAGCAGGAGTCCCACTTGAAAGTGGGGTCATGACTGTTTTGACCCCAGGCTCCAACGGCAACCTGCATACATAGCCTCTGGACCTGCAGCTTCCCAGGAGTGCAAGAGACACACAGGCAACACCCTGTTGCCTTCTCGTATGAACTGTGCTCCATGGAGGTCCTGTTGCCTGGCAGTGGCCTAGGCCAGCACAGACCCTAGGGAGGCCTGGCCCAGCCTGGGATGGGCCGCGACCTAGCAGGGCAATGGGCAAGCCTGGAACTTGAGGCCAGGCTGCAGGCTCATTCCAGGTTGGGCCTGGTGCAGAGAGCCTTGAGCCAGGACCTACAGGGCGAATGCTCAGGCCAGTGGCTTCTCCCTGTAATCCATGTTCCTCACTCGGGCTGCTCTGCTTGTCAGACCCACACTCCCTAGAAGTGTGTTTCTGAGGCATTTGGACAGTTGGGAAGTGGAGGCTCTCCCAACATTGGAGGCCTGCCTTGAACATTGCTCTGCATACTAAGAGGATTCCCTGCACCTCTGGTGCTGGGGAGAGATTTTCTGCACACAGGAGTCATTGGCACACACAGTGTTTCCCCACGGAAAGTGGTGCCAAAAAGCTCCCTTACAGGAATGCAGGGCACTGTCCCTTTGAAGCCCTCAACGCAGCAGGCTGTCATGGACTCGGCTGCAGGCCTTTGTGGCTGCAGAGACTGCAGCTCCTCTGGAGGTTATGGGTCAATTTGCACTCCTCTTTGAGTAAATGAGGCTTGTGGGGTGAGCACCTTGCAAAGAGTGGCAAGCAGCCTGCTCCTTTTGGTGAGACGCACGTGTGGTGAGAGAGGCTTGGCAGCAGAGAAGAAGCAAGAGGGGCAGCCAGGGAGGGGATTTGCATGCAGCTTGGAGGTCCCAGATGTCCTGCTTCCCCACCAGGGAATGCTGGCGATGCCCATCAGGCCCTATTCACAAGTGGGCCCCCAGCTTCTGGATCTGCCCTGTCCCAGCCACGAAAACACACACAGGCCGAACCCTGAGCCCTGCTTAGGGTGACCTTTGCGGCCCAGGTGGTTGGAATGGCACCACTGTGTTAGGGGAGAGGAGGCCCGAGGAGGCCTTCAGGGAGCTGCCACAGCATAGCAGTGCTCCAGAAAAGGCACTCTCCTTTCTGTAGGCTGCATGCGCACTCGAGCTGCTGCTTGAGGCAGAGAGAGGGCAGCTAGGCGATCCATGGCTGAAGGCAATGCAGAGAGATGTTTTGGTGGGGCGGTGGCTCCATCTGCTGGCTGACAAGCGTGGAAGGAGAAGCCTCATTCCCACTGAGTTCCGGAGGAAGTTTCCAAACATTAGGCACTCTGGGTGCACAAGCTAGGGAGTGCTACTGAGGACTTCCCTCTGGCAACAGAGTGGGCACCAAGGGCATCTGGGCTGGAGGGTGCTTGGAAGCCGCAGGGGAGCCATTGGGCACCCAGTGCTCTCTGATGGAGAACACTGCAGGCCCGAGCATCCATGAACTCCTCCAAGGCTTTGGAGGGGGAAAGTTGTCCTTAGCAGAAGGCTTCCTGCCTCGTGCAGCAGGCCTTTCTGGATGGCGAAGCTGCAGCTTCCTTGCAGGCTGCTGGTCCAGGGGCATGTGTCCCCTGGTCCAGAGTGCTGTAGGAGGAGCTCCTAGCAAGGGGAGCCAAGCACCTTGTTTCCTTGGCCTAGACTGGGCTGTGCACACAGAGGCCTGCCAGCAGTGAAGACAGCGCAGGCAGCAAGGGGATGTGTCAGGCAGATAAGAGGCAGCAGGAGTCCCACTTGAAAGTGGGGTCATGACTGTTTTGACCCCAGGCTCCAACGGCAACCTGCATACATAGCCTCTGGACCTGCAGCTTCCCAGGAGTGCAAGAGACACACAGGCAACACCCTGTTGCCTTCTCGTATGAACTGTGCTCCATGGAGGTCCTGTTGCCTGGCAGTGGCCTAGGCCAGCACAGACCCTAGGGAGGCCTGGCCCAGCCTGGGATGGGCCGCGACCTAGCAGGGCAATGGGCAAGCCTGGAACTTGAGGCCAGGCTGCAGGCTCATTCCAGGTTGGGCCTGGTGCAGAGAGCCTTGAGCCAGGACCTACAGGGTGAATGCTCAGGCCAGTGGCTTCTCCCTGTAATCCATGTTCCTCACTCGGGCTGCTCTGCTTGTCAGACCCACACTCCCTAGAAGTGTGTTTCTGAGGCATTTGGACAGTTGGGAAGTGGAGGCTCTCCCAACATTGGAGGCCTGCCTTGAACATTGCTCTGCATACTAAGAGGATTCCCTGCACCTCTGGTGCTGGGGAGAGATTTTCTGCACACAGGAGTCATTGGCACACACAGTGTTTCCCCACGGAAAGTGGTGTCAAAAAGCTCCCTTACAGGAATGCAGGGCACTGTCCCTTTGAAGCCCTCAACGCAGCAGGCTGTCATGGACTCGGCTGCAGGCCTTTGTGGCTGCAGAGACTGCAGCTCCTCTGGAGGTTATGGGTCAATTTGCACTCCTCTTTGAGTAAATGAGGCTTGTGGGGTGAGCACCTTGCAAAGAGTGGCAAGCAGCCTGCTCCTTTTGGTGAGACGCACGTGTGGTGAGAGAGGCTTGGCAGCAGAGAAGAAGCAAGAGGGGCAGCCAGGGAGGGGATTTGCATGCAGCTTGGAGGTCCCAGATGTCCTGCTTCCCCACCAGGGAATGCTGGCGATGCCCATCAGGCCCTATTCACAAGTGGGCCCCCAGCTTCTGGATCTGCCCTGTCCCAGCCACGAAAACACACACAGGCCGAACCCTGAGCCCTGCTTAGGGTGACCTTTGCGGCCCAGGTGGTTGGAATGGCACCACTGTGTTAGGGGAGAGGAGGCCCGAGGAGGCCTTCAGGGAGCTGCCACAGCATAGCAGTGCTCCAGAAAAGGCACTCTCCTTTCTGTAGGCTGCATGCGCACTCGAGCTGCTGCTTGAGGCAGAGAGAGGACAGCTAGGCGATCCATGGCTGAAGGCAATGCAGAGAGATGTTTTGGTGGGGCGGTGGCTCCATCTGCTGGCTGACAAGCGTGGAAGGAGAAGCCTCATTCCCACTGAGTTCCGGAGGAAGTTTCCAAACATTAGGCACTCTGGGTGCACAAGCTAGGGAGTGCTACTGAGGACTTCCCTCTGGCAACAGAGTGGGCACCAAGGGCATCTGGGCTGGAGGGTGCTTGGAAGCCGCAGGGGAGCCATTGGGCACCCAGTGCTCTCTGATGGAGAACACTGCAGGCCCGAGCATCCATGAACTCCTCCAAGGCTTTGGAGGGGGAAAGTTGTCCTTAGCAGAAGGCTTCCTGCCTCGTGCAGCAGGCCTTTCTGGATGGCGAAGCTGCAGCTTCCTTGCAGGCTGCTGGTCCAGGGGCATGTGTCCCCTGGTCCAGAGTGCTGTAGGAGGAGCTCCTAGCAAGGGGAGCCAAGCACCTTGTTTCCTTGGCCTAGACTGGGCTGTGCACACAGAGGCCTGCCAGCAGTGAAGACAGCGCAGGCAGCAAGGGGATGTGTCAGGCAGATAAGAGGCAGCAGGAGTCCCACTTGAAAGTGGGGTCATGACTGTTTTGACCCCAGGCTCCAACGGCAACCTGCATACATAGCCTCTGGACCTGCAGCTTCCCAGGAGTGCAAGAGACACACAGGCAACACCCTGTTGCCTTCTCGTATGAACTGTTCTCCATGGAGGTCCTGTTGCCTGGCAGTGGCCTAGGCCAGCACAGACCCTAGGGAGGCCTGGCCCAGCCTGGGATGGGCCGCGACCTAGCAGGGCAATGGGCAAGCCTGGAACTTGAGGCCAGGCTGCAGGCTCATTCCAGGTTGGGCCTGGTGCAGAGAGCCTTGAGCCAGGACCTACAGGGCGAATGCTCAGGCCAGTGGCTTCTCCCTGTAATCCATGTTCCTCACTCGGGCTGCTCTGCTTGTCAGACCCACACTCCCTAGAAGTGTGTTTCTGAGGCATTTGGACAGTTGGGAAGTGGAGGCTCTCCCAACATTGGAGGCCTGCCTTGAACATTGCTCTGCATACTAAGAGGATTCCCTGCACCTCTGGTGCTGGGGAGAGATTTTCTGCACACAGGAGTCATTGGCACACACAGTGTTTCCCCACGGAAAGTGGTGTCAAAAAGCTCCCTTACAGGAATGCAGGGCACTGTCCCTTTGAAGCCCTCAACGCAGCAGGCTGTCATGGACTCGGCTGCAGGCCTTTGTGGCTGCAGAGACTGCAGCTCCTCTGGAGGTTATGGGTCAATTTGCACTCCTCTTTGAGTAACTGAGGCTTGTGGGGTGAGCACCTTGCAAAGAGTGGCAAGCAGCCTGCTCCTTTTGGTGAGACGCACGTGTGGTGAGAGAGGCTTGGCAGCAGAGAAGAAGCAAGAGGGGCAGCCAGGGAGGGGATTTGCATGCAGCTTGGAGGTCCCAGATGTCCTGCTTCCCCACCAGGGAATGCTGGCGATGCCCATCAGGCCCTATTCACAAGTGGGCCCCCAGCTTCTGGATCTGCCCTGTCCCAGCCACGAAAACACACACAGGCCGAACCCTGAGCCCTGCTTAGGGTGACCTTTGCGGCCCAGGTGGTTGGAATGGCACAACTGTGTTAGGGGAGAGGAGGCCCGAGGAGGCCTTCAGGGAGCTGCCACAGCATAGCAGTGCTCCAGAAAAGGCACTCTCCTTTCTGTAGGCTGCATGCGCACTCGAGCTGCTGCTTGAGGCAGAGAGAGGACAGCTAGGCGATCCATGGCTGAAGGCAATGCAGAGAGATGTTTTGGTGGGGCGGTGGCTCCATCTGCTGGCTGACAAGCGTGGAAGGAGAAGCCTCATTCCCACTGAGTTCCGGAGGAAGTTTCCAAACATTAGGCACTCTGGGTGCACAAGCTAGGGAGTGCTACTGAGGACTTCCCTCTGGCAACAGAGTGGGCACCAAGGGCATCTGGGCTGGAGGGTGCTTGGAAGCCGCAGGGGAGCCATTGGGCACCCAGTGCTCTCTGATGGAGAACACTGCAGGCCCGAGCATCCATGAACTCCTCCAAGGCTTTGGAGGGGGAAAGTTGTCCTTAGCAGAAGGCTTCCTGCCTCGTGCAGCAGGCCTTTCTGGATGGCGAAGCTGCAGCTTCCTTGCAGGCTGCTGGTCCAGGGGCATGTGTCCCCTGGTCCAGAGTGCTGTAGGAGGAGCTCCTAGCAAGGGGAGCCAAGCACCTTGTTTCCTTGGCCTAGACTGGGCTGTGCACACAGAGGCCTGCCAGCAGTGAAGACAGCGCAGGCAGCAAGGGGATGTGTCAGGCAGATAAGAGGCAGCAGGAGTCCCACTTGAAAGTGGGGTCATGACTCTTTTGACCCCAGGCTCCAACGGCAACCTGCATACATAGCCTCTGGACCTGCAGCTTCCCAGGAGTGCAAGAGACACACAGGCAACACCCTGTTGCCTTCTCGTATGAACTGTGCTCCATGGAGGTCCTGTTGCCTGGCAGTGGCCTAGGCCAGCACAGACCCTAGGGAGGCCTGGCCCAGCCTGGGATGGGCCGCGACCTAGCAGGGCAATGGGCAAGCCTGGAACTTGAGGCCAGGCTGCAGGCTCATTCCAGGTTGGGCCTGGTGCAGAGAGCCTTGAGCCAGGACCTACAGGGCGAATGCTCAGGCCAGTGGCTTCTCCCTGTAATCCATGTTCCTCACTCGGGCTGCTCTGCTTGTCAGACCCACACTCCCTAGAAGTGTGTTTCTGAGGCATTTGGACAGTTGGGAAGTGGAGGCTCTCCCAACATTGGAGGCCTGCCTTGAACATTGCTCTGCATACTAAGAGGATTCCCTGCACCTCTGGTGCTGGGGAGAGATTTTCTGCACACAGGAGTCATTGGCACACACAGTGTTTCCCCACGGAAAGTGGTGTCAAAAAGCTCCCTTACAGGAATGCAGGGCACTGTCCCTTTGAAGCCCTCAACGCAGCAGGCTGTCATGGACTCGGCTGCAGGCCTTTGTGGCTGCAGAGACTGCAGCTCCTCTGGAGGTTATGGGTCAATTTGCACTCCTCTTTGAGTAACTGAGGCTTGTGGGGTGAGCACCTTGCAAAGAGTGGCAAGCAGCCTGCTCCTTTTGGTGAGACGCACGTGTGGTGAGAGAGGCTTGGCAGCAGAGAAGAAGCAAGAGGGGCAGCCAGGGAGGGGATTTGCATGCAGCTTGGAGGTCCCAGATGTCCTGCTTCCCCACCAGGGAATGCTGGCAATGCCCATCAGGCCCTATTCACAAGTGGGCCCCCAGCTTCTGGATCTGCCCTGTCCCAGCCACGAAAACACACACAGGCCGAACCCTGAGCCCTGCTTAGGGTGACCTTTGCGGCCCAGGTGGTTGGAATGGCACAACTGTGTTAGGGGAGAGGAGGCCCGAGGAGGCCTTCAGGGAGCTGCCACAGCATAGCAGTGCTCCAGAAAAGGCACTCTCCTTTCTGTAGGCTGCATGCGCACTCGAGCTGCTGCTTGAGGCAGAGAGAGGACAGCTAGGCGATCCATGGCTGAAGGCAATGCAGAGAGATGTTTTGGTGGGGCGGTGGCTCCATCTGCTGGCTGACAAGCGTGGAAGGAGAAGCCTCATTCCCACTGAGTTCCGGAGGAAGTTTCCAAACATTAGGCACTCTGGGTGCACAAGCTAGGGAGTGCTACTGAGGACTTCCCTCTGGCAACAGAGTGGGCACCAAGGGCATCTGGGCTGGAGGGTGCTTGGAAGCCGCAGGGGAGCCATTGGGCACCCAGTGCTCTCTGATGGAGAACACTGCAGGCCCGAGCATCCATGAACTCCTGCAAGGCTTTGGAGGGGGAAAGTTGTCCTTAGCAGAAGGCTTCCTGCCTCGTGCAGCAGGCCTTTCTGGATGGCGAAGCTGCAGCTTCCTTGCAGGCTGCTGGTCCAGGGGCATGTGTCCCCTGGTCCAGAGTGCTGTAGGAGGAGCTCCTAGCAAGGGGAGCCAAGCACCTTGTTTCCTTGGCCTAGACTGGGCTGTGCACACAGAGGCCTGCCAGCAGTGAAGACAGCGCAGGCAGCAAGGGGATGTGTCAGGCAGATAAGAGGCAGCAGGAGTCCCACTTGAAAGTGGGGTCATGACTGTTTTGACCCCAGGCTCCAACGGCAACCTGCATACATAGCCTCTGGACCTGCAGCTTCCCAGGAGTGCAAGAGACACACAGGCAACACCCTGCTGCCTTCTCGTATGAACTGTGCTCCATGGAGGTCCTGTTGCCTGGCAGTGGCCTAGGCCAGCACAGACCCTAGGGAGGCGTGGCCCAGCCTGGGATGGGCCGCGACCTAGCAGGGCAATGGGCAAGCCTGGAACTTGAGGCCAGGCTGCAGGCTCATTCCAGGTTGGGCCTGGTGCAGAGAGCCTTGAGCCAGGACCTACAGGGCGAATGCTCAGGCCAGTGGCTTCTCCCTGTAATCCATGTTCCTCACTCGGGCTGCTCTGCTTGTCAGACCCACACTCCCTAGAAGTGTGTTTCTGAGGCATTTGGACAGTTGGGAAGTGGAGGCTCTCCCAACATTGGAGGCCTGCCTTGAACATTGCTCTGCATACTAAGAGGATTCCCTGCACCTCTGGTGCTGGGGAGAGATTTTCTGCACACAGGAGTCATTGGCACACACAGTGTTTCCCCACGGAAAGTGGTGTCAAAAAGCTCCCTTACAGGAATGCAGGGCACTGTCCCTTTGAAGCCCTCAACGCAGCAGGCTGTCATGGACTCGGCTGCAGGCCTTTGTGGCTGCAGAGACTGCAGCTCCTCTGGAGGTTATGGGTCAATTTGCACTCCTCTTTGAGTAACTGAGGCTTGTGGGGTGAGCACCTTGCAAAGAGTGGCAAGCAGCCTGCTCCTTTTGGTGAGACGCACGTGTGGTGAGAGAGGCTTGGCAGCAGAGAAGAAGCAAGAGGGGCAGCCAGGGAGGGGATTTGCATGCAGCTTGGAGGTCCCAGATGTCCTGCTTCCCCACCAGGGAATGCTGGCGATGCCCATCAGGCCCTATTCACAAGTGGGCCCCCAGCTTCTGGATCTGCCCTGTCCCAGCCACGAAAACACACACAGGCCGAACCCTGAGCCCTGCTTAGGGTGACCTTTGCGGCCCAGGTGGTTGGAATGGCACAACTGTGTTAGGGGAGAGGAGGCCCGAGGAGGCCTTCAGGGAGCTGCCACAGCATAGCAGTGCTCCAGAAAAGGCACTCTCCTTTCTGTAGGCTGCATGCGCACTCGAGCTGCTGCTTGAGGCAGAGAGAGGACAGCTAGGCGATCCATGGCTGAAGGCAATGCAGAGAGATGTTTTGGTGGGGCGGTGGCTCCATCTGCTGGCTGACAAGCGTGGAAGGAGAAGCCTCATTCCCACTGAGTTCCGGAGGAAGTTTCCAAACATTAGGCACTCTGGGTGCACAAGCTAGGGAGTGCTACTGAGGACTTCCCTCTGGCAACAGAGTGGGCACCAAGGGCATCTGGGCTGGAGGGTGCTTGGAAGCCGCAGGGGAGCCATTGGGCACCCAGTGCTCTCTGATGGAGAACACTGCAGGCCCGAGCATCCATGAACTCCTCCAAGGCTTTGGAGGGGGAAAGTTGTCCTTAGCAGAAGGCTTCCTGCCTCGTGCAGCAGGCCTTTCTGGATGGCGAAGCTGCAGCTTCCTTGCAGGCTGCTGGTCCAGGGGCATGTGTCCCCTGGTCCAGAGTGCTGTAGGAGGAGCTCCTAGCAAGGGGAGCCAAGCACCTTGTTTCCTTGGCCTAGACTGGGCTGTGCACACAGAGGCCTGCCAGCAGTGAAGACAGCGCAGGCAGCAAGGGGATGTGTCAGGCAGATAAGAGGCAGCAGGAGTCCCACTTGAAAGTGGGGTCATGACTGTTTTGACCCCAGGCTCCAACGGCAACCTGCATACATAGCCTCTGGACCTGCAGCTTCCCAGGAGTGCAAGAGACACACAGGCAACACCCTGTTGCCTTCTCGTATGAACTGTGCTCCATGGAGGTCCTGTTGCCTGGCAGTGGCCTAGGCCAGCACAGACCCTAGGGAGGCCTGGCCCAGCCTGGGATGGGCCGCGACCTAGCAGGGCAATGGGCAAGCCTGGAACTTGAGGCCAGGCTGCAGGCTCATTCCAGGTTGGGCCTGGTGCAGAGAGCCTTGAGCCAGGACCTACAGGGTGAATGCTCAGGCCAGTGGCTTCTCCCTGTAATCCATGTTCCTCACTCGGGCTGCTCTGCTTGTCAGACCCACACTCCCTAGAAGTGTGTTTCTGAGGCATTTGGACAGTTGGGAAGTGGAGGCTCTCCCAACATTGGAGGCCTGCCTTGAACATTGCTCTGCATACTAAGAGGATTCCCTGCACCTCTGGTGCTGGGGAGAGATTTTCTGCACACAGGAGTCATTGGCACACACAGTGTTTCCCCACGGAAAGTGGTGTCAAAAAGCTCCCTTACAGGAATGCAGGGCACTGTCCCTTTGAAGCCCTCAACGCAGCAGGCTGTCATGGACTCGGCTGCAGGCCTTTGTGGCTGCAGAGACTGCAGCTCCTCTGGAGGTTATGGGTCAATTTGCACTCCTCTTTGAGTAACTGAGGCTTGTGGGGTGAGCACCTTGCAAAGAGTGGCAAGCAGCCTGCTCCTTTTGGTGAGACGCACGTGTGGTGAGAGAGGCTTGGCAGCAGAGAAGAAGCAAGAGGGGCAGCCAGGGAGGGGATTTGCATGCAGCTTGGAGGTCGCAGATGTCCTGCTTCCCCACCAGGGAATGCTGGCGATGCCCATCAGGCCCTATTCACAAGTGGGCCCCCAGCTTCTGGATCTGCCCTGTCCCAGCCACAAAAACACACACAGGCCGAACCCTGAGCCCTGCTTAGGGTGACCTTTGCGGCCCAGGTGGTTGGAATGGCACAACTGTGTTAGGGGAGAGGAGGCCCGAGGAGGCCTTCAGGGAGCTGCCACAGCATAGCAGTGCTCCAGAAAAGGCACTCTCCTTTCTGTAGGCTGCATGCGCACTCGAGCTGCTGCTTGAGGCAGAGAGAGGACAGCTAGGCGATCCATGGCTGAAGGCAATGCAGAGAGATGTTTTGGTGGGGCGGTGGCTCCATCTGCTGGCTGACAAGCGTGGAAGGAGAAGCCTCATTCCCACTGAGTTCCGGAGGAAGTTTCCAAACATTAGGCACTCTGGGTGCACAAGCTAGGGAGTGCTACTGAGGACTTCCCTCTGGCAACGGAGTGGGCACCAAGGGCATCTGGGCTGGAGGGTGCTTGGAAGCCGCAGGGGAGCCATTGGGCACCCAGTGCTCTCTGATGGAGAACACTGCAGGCCCGAGCATCCATGAACTCCTCCAAGGCTTTGGAGGGGGAAAGTTGTCCTTAGCAGAAGGCTTCCTGCCTCGTGCAGCAGGCCTTTCTGGATGGCGACGCTGCAGCTTCCTTGCAGGCTGCTGGTCCAGGGGCATGTGTCCCCTGGTCCAGAGTGCTGTAGGAGGAGCTCCTAGCAAGGGGAGCCAAGCACCTTGTTTCCTTGGACTAGACTGGGCTGTGCACACAGAGGCCTGCCAGCAGTGAAGACAGCGCAGGCAGCAAGGGGATGTGTCAGGCAGATAAGAGGCAGCAGGAGTCCCACTTGAAAGTGGGGTCATGACTGTTTTGACCCCAGGCTCCAACGGCAACCTGCATACATAGCCTCTGGACCTGCAGCTTCCCAGGAGTGCAAGAGACACACAGGCAACACCCTGTTGCCTTCTCGTATGAACTGTGCTCCATGGAGGTCCTGTTGCCTGGCAGTGGCCTAGGCCAGCACAGACCCTAGGGAGGCCTGGCCCAGCCTGGGATGGGCCGCGACCTAGCAGGGCAATGGGCAAGCCTGGAACTTGAGGCCAGGCTGCAGGCTCATTCCAGGTTGGGCCTGGTGCAGAGAGCCTTGAGCCAGGACCTACAGGGCGAATGCTCAGGCCAGTGGCTTCTCCCTGTAATCCATGTTCCTCACTCGGGCTGCTCTGCTTGTCAGACCCACGCTCCCTAGAAGTGTGTTTCTGAGGCATTTGGACAGTTGGGAAGTGGAGGCTCTCCCAACATTGGAGGCCTGCCTTGAACATTGCTCTGCATACTAAGAGGATTCCCTGCACCTCTGGTGCTGGGGAGAGATTTTCTGCACACAGGAGTCATTGGCACACACAGTGTTTCCCCACGGAAAGTGGTGTCAAAAAGCTCCCTTACAGGAATGCAGGGCACTGTCCCTTTGAAGCCCTCAACGCAGCAGGCTGTCATGGACTCGGCTGCAGGCCTTTGTGGCTGCAGAGACTGCAGCTCCTCTGGAGGTTATGGGTCAATTTGCACTCCTCTTTGAGTAAATGAGGCTTGTGGGGTGAGCACCTTGCAAAGAGTGGCAAGCAGCCTGCTCCTTTTGGTGAGACGCACGTGTGGTGAGAGAGGCTTGGCAGCAGAGAAGAAGCAAGAGGGGCAGCCAGGGAGGGGATTTGCATGCAGCTTGGAGGTCCCAGATGTCCTGCTTCCCCACCAGGGAATGCTGGCGATGCCCATCAGGCCCTATTCACAAGTGGGCCCCCAGCGTCTGGATCTGCCCTGTCCCAGCCACGAAAACACACACAGGCCGAACCCTGAGCCCTGCTTAGGGTGACCTTTGCGGCCCAGGTGGTTGGAATGGCACCACTGTGTTAGGGGAGAGGAGGCCCGAGGAGGCCTTCAGGGAGCTGCCACAGCATAGCAGTGCTCCAGAAAAGGCACTCTCCTTTCTGTAGGCTGCATGCGCACTCGAGCTGCTGCTTGAGGCAGAGAGAGGACAGCTAGGCGATCCATGGCTGAAGGCAATGCAGAGAGATGTTTTGGTGGGGCGGTGGCTCCATCTGCTGGCTGACAAGCGTGGAAGGAGAAGCCTCATTCCCACTGAGTTCCGGAGGAAGTTTCCAAACATTAGGCACTCTGGGTGCACAAGCTAGGGAGTGCTACTGAGGACTTCCCTCTGGCAACGGAGTGGGCACCAAGGGCATCTGGGCTGGAGGGTGCTTGGAAGCCGCAGGGGAGCCATTGGGCACCCAGTGCTCTCTGATGGAGAACACTGCAGGCCCGAGCATCCATGAACTCCTCCAAGGCTTTGGAGGGGGAAAGTTGTCCTTAGCAGAAGGCTTCCTGCCTCGTGCAGCAGGCCTTTCTGGATGGCGACGCTGCAGCTTCCTTGCAGGCTGCTGGTCCAGGGGCATGTGTCCCCTGGTCCAGAGTGCTGTAGGAGGAGCTCCTAGCAAGGGGATCCAAGCACCTTGTTTCCTTGGCCTAGACTGGGCTGTGCACACAGAGGCCTGCCAGCAGTGAAGACAGTGCAGGCAGCAAGGGGATGTGTCAGGCAGATAAGAGGCAGCAGGAGTCCCACTTGAAAGTGGGGTCATGACTGTTTTGACCCCAGGCTCCAACGGCAACCTGCATACATAGCCTCTGGACCTGCAGCTTCCCAGGAGTGCAAGAGACACACAGGCAACACCCTGTTGCCTTCTCGTATGAACTGTGCTCCATGGAGGTCCTGTTGCCTGGCAGTGGCCTAGGCCAGCACAGACCCTAGGGAGGCCTGGCCCAGCCTGGGATGGGCCGCGACCTAGCAGGGCAATGGGCAAGCCTGGAACTTGAGGCCAGGCTGCAGGCTCATTCCAGGTTGGGCCTGGTGCAGAGAGCCTTGAGCCAGGACCTACAGGGCGAATGCTCAGGCCAGTGGCTTCTCCCTGTAATCCATGTTCCTCACTCGGGCTGCTCTGCTTGTCAGACCCACGCTCCCTAGAAGTGTGTTTCTGAGGCATTTGGACAGTTGGGAAGTGGAGGCTCTCCCAACATTGGAGGCCTGCCTTGAACATTGCTCTGCATACTAAGAGGATTCCCTGCACCTCTGGTGCTGGGGAGAGATTTTCTGCACACAGGAGTCATTGGCACACACAGTGTTTCCCCACGGAAAGTGGTGTCAAAAAGCTCCCTTACAGGAATGCAGGGCACTGTCCCTTTGAAGCCCTCAACGCAGCAGGCTGTCATGGACTCGGCTGCAGGCCTTTGTGGCTGCAGAGACTGCAGCTCCTCTGGAGGTTATGGGTCAATTTGCACTCCTCTTTGAGTAAATGAGGCTTGTGGGGTGAGCACCTTGCAAAGAGTGGCAAGCAGCCTGCTCCTTTTGGTGAGACGCACGTGTGGTGAGAGAGGCTTGGCAGCAGAGAAGAAGCAAGAGGGGCAGCCAGGGAGGGGATTTGCATGCAGCTTGGAGGTCCCAGATGTCCTGCTTCCCCACCAGGGAATGCTGGCGATGCCCATCAGGCCCTATTCACAAGTGGGCCCCCAGCGTCTGGATCTGCCCTGTCCCAGCCACGAAAACACACACAGGCCGAACCCTGAGCCCTGCTTAGGGTGACCTTTGCGGCCCAGGTGGTTGGAATGGCACCACTGTGTTAGGGGAGAGGAGGCCCGAGGAGGCCTTCAGGGAGCTGCCACAGCATAGCAGTGCTCCAGAAAAGGCACTCTCCTTTCTGTAGGCTGCATGCGCACTCGAGCTGCTGCTTGAGGCAGAGAGAGGACAGCTAGGCGATCCATGGCTGAAGGCAATGCAGAGAGATGTTTTGGTGGGGCGGTGGCTCCATCTGCTGGCTGACAAGCGTGGAAGGAGAAGCCTCATTCCCACTGAGTTCCGGAGGAAGTTTCCAAACATTAGGCACTCTGGGTGCACAAGCTAGGGAGTGCTACTGAGGACTTCCCTCTGGCAACGGAGTGGGCACCAAGGGCATCTGGGCTGGAGGGTGCTTGGAAGCCGCAGGGGAGCCATTGGGCACCCAGTGCTCTCTGATGGAGAACACTGCAGGCCCGAGCATCCATGAACTCCTCCAAGGCTTTGGAGGGGGAAAGTTGTCCTTAGCAGAAGGCTTCCTGCCTCGTGCAGCAGGCCTTTCTGGATGGCGACGCTGCAGCTTCCTTGCAGGCTGCTGGTCCAGGGGCATGTGTCCCCTGGTCCAGAGTGCTGTAGGAGGAGCTCCTAGCAAGGGGAGCCAAGCACCTTGTTTCCTTGGCCTAGACTGGGCTGTGCACACAGAGGCCTGCCAGCAGTGAAGACAGCGCAGGCAGCAAGGGGATGTGTCAGGCAGATAAGAGGCAGCAGGAGTCCCACTTGAAAGTGGGGTCATGACTGTTTTGACCCCAGGCTCCAACGGCAACCTGCATACATAGCCTCTGGACCTGCAGCTTCCCAGGAGTGCAAGAGACACACAGGCAACACCCTGTTGCCTTCTCGTATGAACTGTGCTCCATGGAGGTCCTGTTGCCTGGCAGTGGCCTAGGCCAGCACAGACCCTAGGGAGGCCTGGCCCAGCCTGGGATGGGCCGCGACCTAGCAGGGCAATGGGCAAGCCTGGAACTTGAGGCCAGGCTGCAGGCTCATTCCAGGTTGGGCCTGGTGCAGAGAGCCTTGAGCCAGGACCTACAGGGCGAATGCTCAGGCCAGTGGCTTCTCCCTGTAATCCATGTTCCTCACTCGGGCTGCTCTGCTTGTCAGACCCACACTCCCTAGAAGTGTGTTTCTGAGGCATTTGGACAGTTGGGAAGTGAAGGCTCTCGCAACATTGGAGGCCTGCCTTGAACATTGCTCTGCATACTAAGAGGATTCCCTGCACCTCTGGTGCTGGGGAGAGATTTTCTGCACACAGGAGTCATTGGCACACACAGTGTTTCCCCACGGAAAGTGGTGTCAAAAAGCTCCCTTACAGGAATGCAGGGCACTGTCCCTTTGAAGCCCTCAACGCAGCAGGCTGTCATGGACTCGGCTGCAGGCCTTTGTGGCTGCAGAGACTGCAGCTCCTCTGGAGGTTATGGGTCAATTTGCACTCCTCTTTGAGTAAATGAGGCTTGTGGGGTGAGCACCTTGCAAAGAGTGGCAAGCAGCCTGCTCCTTTTGGTGAGACGCACGTGTGGTGAGAGAGGCTTGGCAGCAGAGAAGAAGCAAGAGGGGCAGCCAGGGAGGGGATTTGCATGCAGCTTGGAGGTCCCAGATGTCCTGCTTCCCCACCAGGGAATGCTGGCGATGCCCATCAGGCCCTATTCACAAGTGGGCCCCCAGCGTCTGGATCTGCCCTGTCCCAGCCACGAAAACACACACAGGCCGAACCCTGAGCCCTGCTTAGGGTGACCTTTGCGGCCCAGGTGGTTGGAATGGCACCACTGTGTTAGGGGAGAGGAGGCCCGAGGAGGCCTTCAGGGAGCTGCCACAGCATAGCAGTGCTCCAGAAAAGGCACTCTCCTTTCTGTAGGCTGCATGCGCACTCGAGCTGCTGCTTGAGGCAGAGAGAGGACAGCTAGGCGATCCATGGCTGAAGGCAATGCAGAGAGATGTTTTGGTGGGGCGGTGGCTCCATCTGCTGGCTGACAAGCGTGGAAGGAGAAGCCTCATTCCCACTGAGTTCCGGAGGAAGTTTCCAAACATTAGGCACTCTGGGTGCACAAGCTAGGGAGTGCTACTGAGGACTTCCCTCTGGCAACAGAGTGGGCACCAAGGGCATCTGGGCCGGAGGGTGCTTGGAAGCCGCAGGAGAGCCATTGGGCACCCAGTGCTCTCTGATGGAGAACACTGCAGGCCCGAGCATCCATGAACTCCTCCAAGGCTTTGGAGGGGGAAAGTTGTCCTTAGCAGAAGGCTTCCTGCCTCGTGCAGCAGGCCTTTCTGGATGGCGACGCTGCAGCTTCCTTGCAGGCTGCTGGTCCAGGGGCATGTGTCCCCTGGTCCAGAGTGCTGTAGGAGGAGCTCCTAGCAAGGGGAGCCAAGCACCTTGTTTCCTTGGCCTAGACTGGGCTGTGCACACAGAGGCCTGCCAGCAGTGAAGACAGCGCAGGCAGCAAGGGGATGTGTCAGGCAGATAAGAGGCAGCAGGAGTCCCACTTGAAAGTGGGGTCATGACTGTTTTGACCCCAGGCTCCAACGGCAACCTGCATACATAGCCTCTGGACCTGCAGCTTCCCAGGAGTGCAAGAGACACACAGGCAACACCCTGTTGCCTTCTCGTATGAACTGTGCTCCATGGAGGTCCTGTTGCCTGGCAGTGGCCTAGGCCAGCACAGACCCTAGGGAGGCCTGGCCCAGCCTGGGATGGGCCGCAACCTAGCAGGGCAATGGGCAAGCCTGGAACTTGAGGCCAGGCTGCAGGCTCATTCCAGGTTGGGCCTGGTGCAGAGAGCCTTGAGCCAGGACCTACAGGGCGAATGCTCAGGCCAGTGGCTTCTCCCTGTAATCCATGTTCCTCACTCGGGCTGCTCTGCTTGTCAGACCCACACTCCCTAGAAGTGTGTTTCTGAGGCATTTGGACAGTTGGGAAGTGGAGGCTCTCCCAACATTGGAGGCCTGCCTTGAACATTGCTCTGCATACTAAGAGGATTCCCTGCACCTCTGGTGCTGGGGAGAGATTTTCTGCACACAGGAGTCATTGGCACACACAGTGTTTCCCCACGGAAAGTGGTGTCAAAAAGCTCCCTTACAGGAATGCAGGGCACTGTCCCTTTGAAGCCCTCAACGCAGCAGGCTGTCATGGACTCGGCTGCAGGCCTTTGTGGCTGCAGAGACTGCAGCTCCTCTGGAGGTTATGGGTCAATTTGCACTCCTCTTTGAGTAAATGAGGCTTGTGGGATGAGCACCTTGCAAAGAGTGGCAAGCAGCCTGCTCCTTTTGGTGAGACGCACGTGTGGTGAGAGAGGCTTGGCAGCAGAGAAGAAGCAAGAGGGGCAGCCAGGGAGGGGATTTGCATGCAGCTTGGAGGTCCCAGATGTCCTGCTTCCCCACCAGGGAATGCTGGCGATGCCCATCAGGCCCTATTCACAAGTGGGCCCCCAGCGTCTGGATCTGCCCTGTCCCAGCCACGAAAACACACACAGGCCGAACCCTGAGCCCTGCTTAGGGTGACCTTTGCGGCCCAGGTGGTTGGAATGGCACCACTGTGTTAGGGGAGAGGAGGCCCGAGGAGGCCTTCAGGGAGCTGCCACAGCATAGCAGTGCTCCAGAAAAGGCACTCTCCTTTCTGTAGGCTGCATGCGCACTCGAGCTGCTGCTTGAGGCAGAGAGAGGACAGCTAGGCGATCCATGGCTGAAGGCAATGCAGAGAGATGTTTTGGTGGGGCGGTGGCTCCATCTGCTGGCTGACAAGCGTGGAAGGAGAAGCCTCATTCCCACTGAGTTCCGGAGGAAGTTTCCAAACATTAGGCACTCTGGGTGCACAAGCTAGGGAGTGCTACTGAGGACTTCCCTCTGGCAACAGAGTGGGCACCAAGGGCATCTGGGCCGGAGGGTGCTTGGAAGCCGCAGGAGAGCCATTGGGCACCCAGTGCTCTCTGATGGAGAACACTGCAGGCCCGAGCATCCATGAACTCCTCCAAGGCTTTGGAGGGGGAAAGTTGTCCTTAGCAGAAGGCTTCCTGCCTCGTGCAGCAGGCCTTTCTGGATGGCGAAGCTGCAGCTTCCTTGCAGGCTGCTGGTCCAGGGGCATGTGTCCCCTGGTCCAGAGTGCTGTAGGAGGAGCTCCTAGCAAGGGGAGCCAAGCACCTTGTTTCCTTGGCCTAGACTGGGCTGTGCACACAGAGGCCTGCCAGCAGTGAAGACAGCGCAGGCAGCAAGGGGATGTGTCAGGCAGATAAGAGGCAGCAGGAGTCCCACTTGAAAGTGGGGTCATGACTGTTTTGACCCCAGGCTCCAACGGCAACCTGCATACATAGCCTCTGGACCTGCAGCTTCCCAGGAGTGCAAGAGACACACAGGCAACACCCTGTTGCCTTCTCGTATGAACTGTGCTCCATGGAGGTCCTGTTGCCTGGCAGTGGCCTAGGCCAGCACAGACCCTAGGGAGGCCTGGCCCAGCCTGGGATGGGCCGCAACCTAGCAGGGCAATGGGCAAGCCTGGAACTTGAGGCCAGGCTGCAGGCTCATTCCAGGTTGGGCCTGGTGCAGAGAGCCTTGAGCCAGGACCTACAGGGCGAATGCTCAGGCCAGTGGCTTCTCCCTGTAATCCATGTTCCTCACTCGGGCTGCTCTGCTTGTCAGACCCACACTCCCTAGAAGTGTGTTTCTGAGGCATTTGGACAGTTGGGAAGTGGAGGCTCTCCCAACATTGGAGGCCTGCCTTGAACATTGCTCTGCATACTAAGAGGATTCCCTGCACCTCTGGTGCTGGGGAGAGATTTTCTGCACACAGGAGTCATTGGCACACACAGTGTTTCCCCACGGAAAGTGGTGTCAAAAAGCTCCCTTACAGGAATGCAGGGCACTGTCCCTTTGAAGCCCTCAACGCAGCAGGCTGTCATGGACTCGGCTGCAGGCCTTTGTGGCTGCAGAGACTGCAGCTCCTCTGGAGGTTATGGGTCAATTTGCACTCCTCTTTGAGTAAATGAGGCTTGTGGGGTGAGCATCTTGCAAAGAGTGGCAAGCAGCCTGCTCCTTTTGGTGAGACGCACGTGTGGTGAGAGAGGCTTGGCAGCAGAGAAGAAGCAAGAGGGGCAGCCAGGGAGGGGATTTGCATGCAGCTTGGAGGTCCCAGATGTCCTGCTTCCCCACCAGGGAATGCTGGCGATGCCCATCAGGCCCTATTCACAAGTGGGCCCCCAGCTTCTGGATCTGCCCTGTCCCAGCCACGAAAACACACACAGGCCGAACCCTGAGCCCTGCTTAGGGTGACCTTTGCGGCCCAGGTGGTTGGAATGGCACCACTGTGTTAGGGGAGAGGAGGCCCGAGGAGGCCTTCAGGGAGCTGCCACAGCATAGCAGTGCTCCAGAAAAGGCACTCTCCTTTCTGTAGGCTGCATGCGCACTCGAGCTGCTGCTTGAGGCAGAGAGAGGACAGCTAGGCGATCCATGGCTGAAGGCAATGCAGAGAGATGTTTTGGTGGGGCGGTGGCTCCATCTGCTGGCTGACAAGCGTGGAAGGAGAAGCCTCATTCCCACTGAGTTCCGGAGGAAGTTTCCAAACATTAGGCACTCTGGGTGCACAAGCTAGGGAGTGCTACTGAGGACTTCCCTCTGGCAACAGAGTGGGCACCAAGGGCATCTGGGCCGGAGGGTGCTTGGAAGCCGCAGGAGAGCCATTGGGCACCCAGTGCTCTCTGATGGAGAACACTGCAGGCCCGAGCATCCATGAACTCCTCCAAGGCTTTGGAGGGGGAAAGTTGTCCTTAGCAGAAGGCTTCCTGCCTCGTGCAGCAGGCCTTTCTGGATGGCGAAGCTGCAGCTTCCTTGCAGGCTGCTGGTCCAGGGGCATGTGTCCCCTGGTCCAGAGTGCTGTAGGAGGAGCTCCTAGCAAGGGGAGCCAAGCACCTTGTTTCCTTGGCCTAGACTGGGCTGTGCACACAGAGGCCTGCCAGCAGTGAAGACAGCGCAGGCAGCAAGGGGATGTGTCAGGCAGATAAGAGGCAGCAGGAGTCCCACTTGAAAGTGGGGTCATGACTGTTTTGACCCCAGGCTCCAACGGCAACCTGCATACATAGCCTCTGGACCTGCAGCTTCCCAGGAGTGCAAGAGACACACAGGCAACACCCTGTTGCCTTCTCGTATGAACTGTGCTCCATGGAGGTCCTGTTGCCTGGCAGTGGCCTAGGCCAGCACAGACCCTAGGGAGGCCTGGCCCAGCCTGGGATGGGCCGCAACCTAGCAGGGCAATGGGCAAGCCTGGAACTTGAGGCCAGGCTGCAGGCTCATTCCAGGTTGGGCCTGGTGCAGAGAGCCTTCAGCCAGGACCTACAGGGCGAATGCTCAGGCCAGTGGCTTCTCCCTGTAATCCATGTTCCTCACTCGGGCTGCTCTGCTTGTCAGACCTACACTCCCTAGAAGTGTGTTTCTGAGGCATTTGGACAGTTGGGAAGTGGAGGCTCTCCCAACATTGGAGGCCTGCCTTGAACATTGCTCTGCATACTAAGAGGATTCCCTGCACCTCTGGTGCTGGGGAGAGATTTTCTGCACACAGGAGTCATTGGCACACACAGTGTTTCCCCACGGAAAGTGGTGTCAAAAAGCTCCCTTACAGGAATGCAGGGCACTGTCCCTTTGAAGCCCTCAACGCAGCAGGCTGTCATGGACTCGGCTGCAGGCCTTTGTGGCTGCAGAGACTGCAGCTCCTCTGGAGGTTATGGGTCAATTTGCACTCCTCTTTGAGTAAATGAGGCTTGTGGGGTGAGCACCTTGCAAAGAGTGGCAAGCAGCCTGCTCCTTTTGGTGAGACGCACGTGTGGTGAGAGAGGCTTGGCAGCAGAGAAGAAGCAAGAGGGGCAGCCAGGGAGGGGATTTGCATGCAGCTTGGAGGTCCCAGATGTCCTGCTTCCCCACCAGGGAATGCTGGCGATGCCCATCAGGCCCTATTCACAAGTGGGCCCCCAGCGTCTGGATCTGCCCTGTCCCAGCCACGAAAACACACACAGGCCGAACCCTGAGCCCTGCTTAGGGTGACCTTTGCGGCCCAGGTGGTTGGAATGGCACCACTGTGTTAGGGGAGAGGAGGCCCGAGGAGGCCTTCAGGGAGCTGCCACAGCATAGCAGTGCTCCAGAAAAGGCACTCTCCTTTCTGTAGGCTGCATGCGCACTCGAGCTGCTGCTTGAGGCAGAGAGAGGACAGCTAGGCGATCCATGGCTGAAGGCAATGCAGAGAGATGTTTTGGTGGGGCGGTGGCTCCATCTGCTGGCTGACAAGCGTGGAAGGAGAAGCCTCATTCCCACTGAGTTCCGGAGGAAGTTTCCAAACATTAGGCACTCTGGGTGCACAAGCTAGGGAGTGCTACTGAGGACTTCCCTCTGGCAACGGAGTGGGCACCAAGGGCATCTGGGCTGGAGGGTGCTTGGAAGCCGCAGGGGAGCCATTGGGCACCCAGTGCTCTCTGATGGAGAACACTGCAGGCCCGAGCATCCATGAACTCCTCCAAGGCTTTGGAGGGGGAAAGTTGTCCTTAGCAGAAGGCTTCCTGCCTCGTGCAGCAGGCCTTTCTGGATGGCGACGCTGCAGCTTCCTTGCAGGCTGCTGGTCCAGGGGCATGTGTCCCCTGGTCCAGAGTGCTGTAGGAGGAGCTCCTAGCAAGGGGAGCCAAGCACCTTGTTTCCTTGGCCTAGACTGGGCTGTGCACACAGAGGCCTGCCAGCAGTGAAGACAGCGCAGGCAGCAAGGGGATGTGTCAGGCAGATAAGAGGCAGCAGGAGTCCCACTTGAAAGTGGGGTCATGACTGTTTTGACCCCAGGCTCCAACGGCAACCTGCATACATAGCCTCTGGACCTGCAGCTTCCCAGGAGTGCAAGAGACACACAGGCAACACCCTGTTGCCTTCTCGTATGAACTGTGCTCCATGGAGGTCCTGTTGCCTGGCAGTGGCCTAGGCCAGCACAGACCCTAGGGAGGCCTGGCCCAGCCTGGGATGGGCCGCGACCTAGCAGGGCAATGGGCAAGCCTGGAACTTGAGGCCAGGCTGCAGGCTCATTCCAGGTTGGGCCTGGTGCAGAGAGCCTTGAGCCAGGACCTACAGGGCGAATGCTCAGGCCAGTGGCTTCTCCCTGTAATCCATGTTCCTCACTCGGGCTGCTCTGCTTGTCAGACCCACACTCCCTAGAAGTGTGTTTCTGAGGCATTTGGACAGTTGGGAAGTGAAGGCTCTCGCAACATTGGAGGCCTGCCTTGAACATTGCTCTGCATACTAAGAGGATTCCCTGCACCTCTGGTGCTGGGGAGAGATTTTCTGCACACAGGAGTCATTGGCACACACAGTGTTTCCCCACGGAAAGTGGTGTCAAAAAGCTCCCTTACAGGAATGCAGGGCACTGTCCCTTTGAAGCCCTCAACGCAGCAGGCTGTCATGGACTCGGCTGCAGGCCTTTGTGGCTGCAGAGACTGCAGCTCCTCTGGAGGTTATGGGTCAATTTGCACTCCTCTTTGAGTAAATGAGGCTTGTGGGGTGAGCACCTTGCAAAGAGTGGCAAGCAGCCTGCTCCTTTTGGTGAGACGCACGTGTGGTGAGAGAGGCTTGGCAGCAGAGAAGAAGCAAGAGGGGCAGCCAGGGAGGGGATTTGCATGCAGCTTGGAGGTCCCAGATGTCCTGCTTCCCCACCAGGGAATGCTGGCGATGCCCATCAGGCCCTATTCACAAGTGGGCCCCCAGCGTCTGGATCTGCCCTGTCCCAGCCACGAAAACACACACAGGCCGAACCCTGAGCCCTGCTTAGGGTGACCTTTGCGGCCCAGGTGGTTGGAATGGCACCACTGTGTTAGGGGAGAGGAGGCCCGAGGAGGCCTTCAGGGAGCTGCCACAGCATAGCAGTGCTCCAGAAAAGGCACTCTCCTTTCTGTAGGCTGCATGCGCACTCGAGCTGCTGCTTGAGGCAGAGAGAGGACAGCTAGGCGATCCATGGCTGAAGGCAATGCAGAGAGATGTTTTGGTGGGGCGGTGGCTCCATCTGCTGGCTGACAAGCGTGGAAGGAGAAGCCTCATTCCCACTGAGTTCCGGAGGAAGTTTCCAAACATTAGGCACTCTGGGTGCACAAGCTAGGGAGTGCTACTGAGGACTTCCCTCTGGCAACAGAGTGGGCACCAAGGGCATCTGGGCCGGAGGGTGCTTGGAAGCCGCAGGAGAGCCATTGGGCACCCAGTGCTCTCTGATGGAGAACACTGCAGGCCCGAGCATCCATGAACTCCTCCAAGGCTTTGGAGGGGGAAAGTTGTCCTTAGCAGAAGGCTTCCTGCCTCGTGCAGCAGGCCTTTCTGGATGGCGACGCTGCAGCTTCCTTGCAGGCTGCTGGTCCAGGGGCATGTGTCCCCTGGTCCAGAGTGCTGTAGGAGGAGCTCCTAGCAAGGGGAGCCAAGCACCTTGTTTCCTTGGCCTAGACTGGGCTGTGCACACAGAGGCCTGCCAGCAGTGAAGACAGCGCAGGCAGCAAGGGGATGTGTCAGGCAGATAAGAGGCAGCAGGAGTCCCACTTGAAAGTGGGGTCATGACTGTTTTGACCCCAGGCTCCAACGGCAACCTGCATACATAGCCTCTGGACCTGCAGCTTCCCAGGAGTGCAAGAGACACACAGGCAACACCCTGTTGCCTTCTCGTATGAACTGTGCTCCATGGAGGTCCTGTTGCCTGGCAGTGGCCTAGGCCAGCACAGACCCTAGGGAGGCCTGGCCCAGCCTGGGATGGGCCGCAACCTAGCAGGGCAATGGGCAAG
The DNA here is from genome assembly GCF_030028045.1 of Hippopotamus amphibius kiboko. Lineage (NCBI taxonomy): Eukaryota > Metazoa > Chordata > Mammalia > Artiodactyla > Hippopotamidae > Hippopotamus > Hippopotamus amphibius. Next base: position 107,099 of record NW_026648352.1, read on the forward strand.
CCTGGAACTTGAGGCCAGGCTGCAGGCTCATTCCAGGTTGGGCCTGGTGCAGAGAGCCTTGAGCCAGGACCTACAGGGCGAATGCTCAGGCCAGTGGCTTCTCCCTGTAATCCATGTTCCTCACTCGGGCTGCTCTGCTTGTCAGACCCACACTCCCTAGAAGTGTGTTTCTGAGGCATTTGGACAGTTGGGAAGTGGAGGCTCTCCCAACATTGGAGGCCTGCCTTGAACATTGCTCTGCATACTAAGAGGATTCCCTGCACCTCTGGTGCTGGGGAGAGATTTTCTGCACACAGGAGTCATTGGCACACACAGTGTTTCCCCACGGAAAGTGGTGTCAAAAAGCTCCCTTACAGGAATGCAGGGCACTGTCCCTTTGAAGCCCTCAACGCAGCAGGCTGTCATGGACTCGGCTGCAGGCCTTTGTGGCTGCAGAGACTGCAGCTCCTCTGGAGGTTATGGGTCAATTTGCACTCCTCTTTGAGTAAATGAGGCTTGTGGGGTGAGCATCTTGCAAAGAGTGGCAAGCAGCCTGCTCCTTTTGGTGAGACGCACGTGTGGTGAGAGAGGCTTGGCAGCAGAGAAGAAGCAAGAGGGGCAGCCAGGGAGGGGATTTGCATGCAGCTTGGAGGTCCCAGATGTCCTGCTTCCCCACCAGGGAATGCTGGCGATGCCCATCAGGCCCTATTCACAAGTGGGCCCCCAGCGTCTGGATCTGCCCTGTCCCAGCCACGAAAACACACACAGGCCGAACCCTGAGCCCTGCTTAGGGTGACCTTTGCGGCCCAGGTGGTTGGAATGGCACCACTGTGTTAGGGGAGAGGAGGCCCGAGGAGGCCTTCAGGGAGCTGCCACAGCATAGCAGTGCTCCAGAAAAGGCACTCTCCTTTCTGTAGGCTGCATGCGCACTCGAGCTGCTGCTTGAGGCAGAGAGAGGACAGCTAGGCGATCCATGGCTGAAGGCAATGCAGAGAGATGTTTTGGTGGGGCGGTGGCTCCATCTGCTGGCTGACAAGCGTGGAAGGAGAAGCCTCATTCCCACTGAGTTCCGGAGGAAGTTTCCAAACATTAGGCACTCTGGGTGCACAAGCTAGGGAGTGCTACTGAGGACTTCCCTCTGGCAACAGAGTGGGCACCAAGGGCATCTGGGCCGGAGGGTGCTTGGAAGCCGCAGGAGAGCCATTGGGCACCCAGTGCTCTCTGATGGAGAACACTGCAGGCCCGAGCATCCATGAACTCCTCCAAGGCTTTGGAGGGGGAAAGTTGTCCTTAGCAGAAGGCTTCCTGCCTCGTGCAGCAGGCCTTTCTGGATGGCGAAGCTGCAGCTTCCTTGCAGGCTGCTGGTCCAGGGGCATGTGTCCCCTGGTCCAGAGTGCTGTAGGAGGAGCTCCTAGCAAGGGGAGCCAAGCACCTTGTTTCCTTGGCCTAGACTGGGCTGTGCACACAGAGGCCTGCCAGCAGTGAAGACAGCGCAGGCAGCAAGGGGATGTGTCAGGCAGATAAGAGGCAGCAGGAGTCCCACTTGAAAGTGGGGTCATGACTGTTTTGACCCCAGGCTCCAACGGCAACCTGCATACATAGCCTCTGGACCTGCAGCTTCCCAGGAGTGCAAGAGACACACAGGCAACACCCTGTTGCCTTCTCGTATGAACTGTGCTCCATGGAGGTCCTGTTGCCTGGCAGTGGCCTAGGCCAGCACAGACCCTAGGGAGGCCTGGCCCAGCCTGGGATGGGCCGCAACCTAGCAGGGCAATGGGCAAGCCTGGAACTTGAGGCCAGGCTGCAGGCTCATTCCAGGTTGGGCCTGGTGCAGAGAGCCTTGAGCCAGGACCTACAGGGCGAATGCTCAGGCCAGTGGCTTCTCCCTGTAATCCATGTTCCTCACTCGGGCTGCTCTGCTTGTCAGACCCACACTCCCTAGAAGTGTGTTTCTGAGGCATTTGGACAGTTGGGAAGTGGAGGCTCTCCCAACATTGGAGGCCTGCCTTGAACATTGCTCTGCATACTAAGAGGATTCCCTGCACCTCTGGTGCTGGGGAGAGATTTTCTGCACACAGGAGTCATTGGCACACACAGTGTTTCCCCACGGAAAGTGGTGTCAAAAAGCTCCCTTACAGGAATGCAGGGCACTGTCCCTTTGAAGCCCTCAACGCAGCAGGCTGTCATGGACTCGGCTGCAGGCCTTTGTGGCTGCAGAGACTGCAGCTCCTCTGGAGGTTATGGGTCAATTTGCACTCCTCTTTGAGTAAATGAGGCTTGTGGGGTGAGCATCTTGCAAAGAGTGGCAAGCAGCCTGCTCCTTTTGGTGAGACGCACGTGTGGTGAGAGAGGCTTGGCAGCAGAGAAGAAGCAAGAGGGGCAGCCAGGGAGGGGATTTGCATGCAGCTTGGAGGTCCCAGATGTCCTGCTTCCCCACCAGGGAATGCTGGCGATGCCCATCAGGCCCTATTCACAAGTGGGCCCCCAGCTTCTGGATCTGCCCTGTCCCAGCCACGAAAACACACACAGGCCGAACCCTGAGCCCTGCTTAGGGTGACCTTTGCGGCCCAGGTGGTTGGAATGGCACCACTGTGTTAGGGGAGAGGAGGCCCGAGGAGGCCTTCAGGGAGCTGCCACAGCATAGCAGTGCTCCAGAAAAGGCACTCTCCTTTCTGTAGGCTGCATGTGCACTCGAGCTGCTGCTTGAGGCAGAGAGAGGACAGCTAGGCGATCCATGGCTGAAGGCAATGCAGAGAGATGTTTTGGTGGGGCGGTGGCTCCATCTGCTGGCTGACAAGCGTGGAAGGAGAAGCCTCATTCCCACTGAGTTCCGGAGGAAGTTTCCAAACATTAGGCACTCTGGGTGCACAAGCTAGGGAGTGCTACTGAGGACTTCCCTCTGGCAACAGAGTGGGCACTAAGGGCATCTGGGCCGGAGGGTGCTTGGAAGCCGCAGGAGAGCCATTGGGCACCCAGTGCTCTCTGATGGAGAACACTGCAGGCCCGAGCATCCATGAACTCCTCCAAGGCTTTGGAGGGGGAAAGTTGTCCTTAGCAGAAGGCTTCCTGCCTCGTGCAGCAGGCCTTTCTGGATGGCGAAGCTGCAGCTTCCTTGCAGGCTGCTGGTCCAGGGGCATGTGTCCCCTGGTCCAGAGTGCTGTAGGAGGAGCTCCTAGCAAGGGGAGCCAAGCACCTTGTTTCCTTGGCCTAGACTGGGCTGTGCACACAGAGGCCTGCCAGCAGTGAAGACAGCGCAGGCAGCAAGGGGATGTGTCAGGCAGATAAGAGGCAGCAGGAGTCCCACTTGAAAGTGGGGTCATGACTGTTTTGACCCCAGGCTCCAACGGCAACCTGCATACATAGCCTCTGGACCTGCAGCTTCCCAGGAGTGCAAGAGACACACAGGCAACACCCTGTTGCCTTCTCGTATGAACTGTGCTCCATGGAGGTCCTGTTGCCTGGCAGTGGCCTAGGCCAGCACAGACCCTAGGGAGGCCTGGCCCAGCCTGGGATGGGCCGCAACCTAGCAGGGCAATGGGCAAGCCTGGAACTTGAGGCCAGGCTGCAGGCTCATTCCAGGTTGGGCCTGGTGCAGAGAGCCTTCAGCCAGGACCTACAGGGCGAATGCTCAGGCCAGTGGCTTCTCCCTGTAATCCATGTTCCTCACTCGGGCTGCTCTGCTTGTCAGACCTACACTCCCTAGAAGTGTGTTTCTGAGGCATTTGGACAGTTGGGAAGTGGAGGCTCTCCCAACATTGGAGGCCTGCCTTGAACATTGCTCTGCATACTAAGAGGATTCCCTGCACCTCTGGTGCTGGGGAGAGATTTTCTGCACACAGGAGTCATTGGCACACACAGTGTTTCCCCACGGAAAGTGGTGTCAAAAAGCTCCCTTACAGGAATGCAGGGCACTGTCCCTTTGAAGCCCTCAACGCAGCAGGCTGTCATGGACTCGGCTGCAGGCCTTTGTGGCTGCAGAGACTGCAGCTCCTCTGGAGGTTATGGGTCAATTTGCACTCCTCTTTGAGTAAATGAGGCTTGTGGGGTGAGCACCTTGCAAAGAGTGGCAAGCAGCCTGCTCCTTTTGGTGAGACGCACGTGTGGTGAGAGAGGCTTGGCAGCAGAGAAGAAGCAAGAGGGGCAGCCAGGGAGGGGATTTGCATGCAGCTTGGAGGTCCCAGATGTCCTGCTTCCCCACCAGGGAATGCTGGCGATGCCCATCAGGCCCTATTCACAAGTGGGCCCCCAGCGTCTGGATCTGCCCTGTCCCAGCCACGAAAACACACACAGGCCGAACCCTGAGCCCTGCTTAGGGTGACCTTTGCGGCCCAGGTGGTTGGAATGGCACCACTGTGTTAGGGGAGAGGAGGCCCGAGGAGGCCTTCAGGGAGCTGCCACAGCATAGCAGTGCTCCAGAAAAGGCACTCTCCTTTCTGTAGGCTGCATGCGCACTCGAGCTGCTGCTTGAGGCAGAGAGAGGACAGCTAGGCGATCCATGGCTGAAGGCAATGCAGAGAGATGTTTTGGTGGGGCGGTGGCTCCATCTGCTGGCTGACAAGCGTGGAAGGAGAAGCCTCATTCCCACTGAGTTCCGGAGGAAGTTTCCAAACATTAGGCACTCTGGGTGCACAAGCTAGGGAGTGCTACTGAGGACTTCCCTCTGGCAACAGAGTGGGCACCAAGGGCATCTGGGCTGGAGGGTGCTTGGAAGCCGCAGGGGAGCCATTGGGCACCCAGTGCTCTCTGATGGAGAACACTGCAGGCCCGAGCATCCATGAACTCCTCCAAGGCTTTGGAGGGGGAAAGTTGTCCTTAGCAGAAGGCTTCCTGCCTCATGCAGCAGGCCTTTCTGGATGGCGACGCTGCAGCTTCCTTGCAGGCTGCTGGTCCAGGGGCATGTGTCCCCTGGTCCAGAGTGCTGTAGGAGGAGCTCCTAGCAAGGGGAGCCAAGCACCTTGTTTCCTTGGCCTAGACTGGGCTGTGCACACAGAGGCCTGCCAGCAGTGAAGACAGCGCAGGCAGCAAGGGGATGTGTCAGGCAGATAAGAGGCAGCAGGAGTCCCACTTGAAAGTGGGGTCATGACTGTTTTGACCCCAGGCTCCAACGGCAACCTGCATACATAGCCTCTGGACCTGCAGCTTCCCAGGAGTGCAAGAGACACACAGGCAACACCCTGTTGCCTTCTCGTATGAACTGTGCTCCATGGAGGTCCTGTTGCCTGGCAGTGGCCTAGGCCAGCACAGACCCTAGGGAGGCCTGGCCCAGCCTGGGATGCGCCGCGACCTAGCAGGGCAACGGGCAAGCCTGGAACTTGAGGCCAGGCTGCAGGCTCATTCCAGGTTGGGCCTGGTGCAGAGAGCCTTGAGCCAGGACCTACAGGGCGAATGCTCAGGCCAGTGGCTTCTCCCTGTAATCCATGTTCCTCACTCGGGCTGCTCTGCTTGTCAGACCCACACTCCCTAGAAGTGTGTTTCTGAGGCATTTGGACAGTTGGGAAGTGGAGGCTCTCCCAACATTGGAGGCCTGCCTTGAACATTGCTCTGCATACTAAGAGGATTCCCTGCACCTCTGGTGCTGGGGAGAGATTTTCTGCACACAGGAGTCATTGGCACACACAGTGTTTCCCCACGGAAAGTGGTGTCAAAAAGCTCCCTTACAGGAATGCAGGGCACTGTCCCTTTGAAGCCCTCAACGCAGCAGGCTGTCATGGACTCGGCTGCAGGCCTTTGTGGCTGCAGAGACTGCAGCTCCTCTGGAGGTTATGGGTCAATTTGCACTCCTCTTTGAGTAAATGAGGCTTGTGGGATGAGCACCTTGCAAAGAGTGGCAAGCAGCCTGCTCCTTTTGGTGAGACGCACGTGTGGTGAGAGAGGCTTGGCAGCAGAGAAGAAGCAAGAGGGGCAGCCAGGGAGGGGATTTGCATGCAGCTTGGAGGTCCCAGATGTCCTGCTTCCCCACCAGGGAATGCTGGCGATGCCCATCAGGCCCTATTCACAAGTGGGCCCCCAGCGTCTGGATCTGCCCTGTCCCAGCCACGAAAACACACACAGGCCGAACCCTGAGCCCTGCTTAGGGTGACCTTTGCGGCCCAGGTGGTTGGAATGGCACCACTGTGTTAGGGGAGAGGAGGCCCGAGGAGGCCTTCAGGGAGCTGCCACAGCATAGCAGTGCTCCAGAAAAGGCACTCTCCTTTCTGTAGGCTGCATGCGCACTCGAGCTGCTGCTTGAGGCAGAGAGAGGACAGCTAGGCGATCCATGGCTGAAGGCAATGCAGAGAGATGTTTTGGTGGGGCGGTGGCTCCATCTGCTGGCTGACAAGCGTGGAAGGAGAAGCCTCATTCCCACTGAGTTCCGGAGGAAGTTTCCAAACATTAGGCACTCTGGGTGCACAAGCTAGGGAGTGCTACTGAGGACTTCCCTCTGGCAACAGAGTGGGCACCAAGGGCATCTGGGCTGGAGGGTGCTTGGAAGCCGCAGGGGAGCCATTGGGCACCCAGTGCTCTCTGATGGAGAACACTGCAGGCCCGAGCATCCATGAACTCCTCCAAGGCTTTGGAGGGGGAAAGTTGTCCTTAGCAGAAGGCTTCCTGCCTCGTGCAGCAGGCCTTTCTGGATGGCGACGCTGCAGCTTCCTTGCAGGCTGCTGGTCCAGGGGCATGTGTCCCCTGGTCCAGAGTGCTGTAGGAGGAGCTCCTAGCAAGGGGAGCCAAGCACCTTGTTTCCTTGGCCTAGACTGGGCTGTGCACACAGAGGCCTGCCAGCAGTGAAGACAGCGCAGGCAGCAAGGGGATGTGTCAGGCAGATAAGAGGCAGCAGGAGTCCCACTTGAAAGTGGGGTCATGACTGTTTTGACCCCAGGCTCCAACGGCAACCTGCATACATAGCCTCTGGACCTGCAGCTTCCCAGGAGTGCAAGAGACACACAGGCAACACCCTGTTGCCTTCTCGTATGAACTGTGCTCCATGGAGGTCCTGTTGCCTGGCAGTGGCCTAGGCCAGCACAGACCCTAGGGAGGCCTGGCCCAGCCTGGGATGGGCCGCGACCTAGCAGGGCAACGGGCAAGCCTGGAACTTGAGGCCAGGCTGCAGGCTCATTCCAGGTTGGGCCTGGTGCAGAGAGCCTTGAGCCAGGACCTACAGGGCGAATGCTCAGGCCAGTGGCTTCTCCCTGTAATCCATGTTCCTCACTCGGGCTGCTCTGCTTGTCAGACCCACACTCCCTAGAAGTGTGTTTCTGAGGCATTTGGACAGTTGGGAAGTGGAGGCTCTCCCAACATTGGAGGCCTGCCTTGAACATTGCTCTGCATACTAAGAGGATTCCCTGCACCTCTGGTGCTGGGGAGAGATTTTCTGCACACAGGAGTCATTGGCACACACAGTGT